>NC_092685.1:16394702-16632202 GCF_964275005.1 Diadema setosum | reverse complement strand
CACACATTTTTTAGGAAAAATATGATCGACGATCGCGAGCAGAACGATAATGATTCATAAGGATAACTGTGAACATTTCAACATTTACCACCAACAGGAATAAATAAATATGAATGAATATGAATAATAAATACGTAATAATTGATATGAACAAGCATATAATAATAATGATAATACTCGATTGTACCAATATTATTTATCGGTTCACGACATCACGGCATCAAAGTTACTAACCTGCTTTCCATTGCAGAAGAACACAAGGTAATTCTTTGAGTCTGCCATGATCGGTTGTTCATGTATCCAGCACGCAACGGGAGCTGTCGATTTCACGATGGGATCAAAGCATGCAGGCAGAATTTCATAAAACGTCGCCTAAGGATATAACCTTTCGGGTGCGAGTGCTTCATCGGTTCGTCACCACAAAATGAAGTGTGCAAAGTTCGGTTTGGTATACAATGCAGTGCGTGCGTCTAGCTAGCATGCAAATTTCTATGAACACTGACGCACTCAAGGTATATCGTTAGACTGAGGGCAGAGTAGGTGGCCCCTGGGATGATACAAAAGTACGGAATCACCAGGCAGGCAATGAGAAGACATAATAAATAAGATACGAGGACAACCAACACATTTGTAACCTGTCTACTTTCTTTAAGTTGTAGTTGTTATAAATATTACAGTAATGCATATAAGAATAGGAACTATCCACAGCGTTATCTACGTAAGTTTCTGTTGAGATTGTGGACCCTATAAACCGTATTTCATTGTGTCTTGTCTACGGAGATATGGAATTTAATCAAACACACACACACACACACGTACACAGACACACAAACACACAAATATATAAAAATCGATTGGTTGATATATGTGACAAAAGCCTAAATGGTATAAAACGCTTAATCTTGTAGGGAAAGGTATATAGTGCAATTGTATATAAATATCCGTTGGGTATATATCCGTCGGAAAATATAGTGTAGTTAGTCTGCCTGAAGATCGCCACAGCGTGAAACCGCCAAAAGTGAACAAGACGCCAAAGGACAGGTATATATATATATTTGTTTTTTGTTAATGTGTTGTAATTTTGTATGTTTTGTATTTATTGTTATGTGGAGTATACTTTTGAATGTATAATATAGAAGGTTATTTGAATTTGGTATGATTTTACACCGAGGTTGATTTTGTTTATATGTTGTTGTTGTTATTGTAAATTCTGAAGGGCAATTCGCCCGAAAGCTTAATTAAAGGGGTGCTACCCAACATCAGCCACGTCTCTGCAAGTTATGCTTAAAAAAAAAAAAAAAAAAATATATATATATATATATATATGAATATATATATATATTTTTTTACTAAATTCAAATAACCTTCAATATTATACATTCAAAAGTATACTCCACATAACAATAAATACAAAACATATAAAATTACAACACATTTTAACAAAAAACAAATGACAAACAAACATAATATAACTAAATACAATCACGGAACAAAACTTACTGTATTACTGCCGAGTGCGGTCTTGTGATGTTGTCTATGTAAAGATTATGCTCCGATGTATCTTATAAGTGTGTATGGGAGGGGGGGGGGGGGGGTGCGTTTCTGTGCCGAGGCTCGTTCTCATTTAATCAACTATAACCTACCGATACTCAATTTTTTAGCCGTCCGAAAACATTAAAAACTTCCAAATTAAAATTACAATTACAATTTCTACATATTAATACACTTCTTATTATACATACATACACGCCCCGCCATGTTCTGGTTAAGTCCATTGCTGTCACTATATATATATATATATATATATATATATATATATATATATATATATATATATATACATACATATATATATAATAATAACAATAATAATAATAATGATAATAATAATAATAATAATAATAATAATAATAATAATAATAATAATAATACTTGATATGATTTATATAGCGCCAAATCCACTCTGTAGAGTGCTCTAGGCGCGGAAGGAAGAGAAAGTGAAGGAGGTAAAGAACATACAAAATTCAAAGTAATATTAAGTATTCAAAAGGAGGCCTTAAACAGGTGAGTTTTTAGACTGCTTTTAAAGGAATCTGATGAAGAACAATTTTTTATGGCTGGAGGTAAGTCATTCCATAAGGTGGGAGCAGCATGGCCAAAGGCACGTGTGCCCCATATTGTAGTGAATCTTGGGATTATAAGAGAACCCGAGTTGGATGAGCGTAGAGATCTAACAGGGATGTAATTATGGAGTAAGTCAATGTTATACTGAAGAGCAGTGCCCTGAATACAATGGAAAATCAGAAGTAAAATCTTAAAAACAATGCAATCTTTGACTTGTAACCAATGAAGTGATCTCAAAATAGGGGTGATATATAGTCAGAGAGAACAGAAAAGCGTGAAAAAATGTACAGAAGACTAAGCACTGTAGCTTATGATGACATTATATCATGCCTGCATGGGAATGAAAGTGCAAATATGGACATACAGTGAAGCAGGCACTACTTCCTGTCTCTGTGCAAATGTCTGATTACTTTTTTGTCCTGAAGGATTTCATAATGTCCTGCCATAAGTATGTGGTGTATGCATTTTCGTATTTACTTAATAGATTGTTCTTCCCTTCAACTGACAAAAGAGAAAGGCTTGGGGTTACTGTATTTCATAATAGATGGTATAAGGAATTCTCTAATCAAGGAACCAGTTATGTCGGAGTAAACCAATATATTGTTTGTATGAATTGGGTTCCCAACAGGCGTAAATTAAGAGATGATAATTTTGATCCACTGAATTTGAAATTTGCTACAAAGTATATTAAATTCACAGAGTAGAAAATGAGTTATGTCAGTGCACTCACAAAATTTGGTGAGAAATTACAAATTTTATTAAAACTACCCAGATAAGAACTTCATAAGAAGAAGATAATTCATATACAATGTATATATATATATATATATATATATATATATATATATGTACATACAGTAGTTGATCGAGCTACAATACAATTGGCAATATGCATAAAGATGTGTCAAATATCAGTCAGCGATGGTATAAACATTGTCACGTGACGGTGGACCCCGGGATGGACAATTTCTTATCCCTAGCCATAGGTAGAAAGATATAACAGTACAGCGTATTAGGATGTCCTTCTATGAGTATGACGTAACGGTTTTGTGTAAGCATAAAAACAACACAATTCTAAACACTATAGAACGATGATACAAGTATATTCTGTGTCAAGCTAAAACCGAGCCCGCTATTGCTACTGGCTGGTGTGCGGGAGCAATACTCATTGAACAAGGATGACTGTGACGTGAAGCGGACTGCGTATATACAATATTGAGGGAAGAATCTGTAATACACTAACATGTACTCGTAAATACTTCACAACTCAATAACCCATGCAGATAATAATTTTGAACATTCCCTAAACCATGCTACGACACCACTGTGCTACCATACATTCACCAGAATAAATAATCACAAAGGGTAATATGCACACCAACAAAAGCGTAGACTTTGTGAAGTATCAATTCAGCTATTATGGCAAGCGTATGCTAGAAAATGTGTCTAGTGCTGCACGCTTTTCCAACACCGCAGGTTTGAAGGGAACTAGGCATCATCCGTGTTTCACTAAATGTGAAGCATCGACTAGTCTGGAATATACGCCGACGAAGTAATGACATGGACTGTATTCACTTCTGTTAAAAAGAGTAACCACTCCCGTATCTATGTTCAATGACATAATTACTTCATTACATGTATATATCATCGTAAAATATATAAACTTCCTTTTATACTGCACTTCAATTTGGTCACACACACAAAGATAAGAAACACCGAGTAAGAACGGTGCTACGAATGGCAGGTAACGTGAGATAGGCCTATATACCGAGCACTTTTGTATACATGAATTTTAAAGCCAGTCAGTATCATATAGCAACATGAGGTATGAAGTCACTTCTCATATAAGATTATGCCTTTTAAATCAAGAAATACTATACGCTTATAATCATAATAACTACAACTACAATTACGTCTCTACACTTGGTAATAAACGATATATCGGGGGTGGGGGCATTTCATGAAGTGTTTTGGTCGGATATTTTTCTAACAAACTGTTACAAGCTACTGAAATCCTTGCATCTGATTGGCTGAGAGCAAATTTGTCCGACAACTTTGTCGGAAAAAATGCTTCATGAATGCCCCCCTGTAGTTGTAATATTGGAGATTATGTTACTTTGAAGGACACGATCATCAAACGATGTACCACAGAAATCATTCAAGATTATATTATGCGGTATTACATCACTATTCGGTAATGGACTCAAAAGGCACATACAATAGTGCACTTAAAATGCATAATCCATATCATTTGCAAAAATTAAGAATAATGTTTGTAATCTGAGTCTCAATATGAGAACAATTCAGAGGTTCAATACCGAGCAGCAAACGGTATTCAACACTCACATTTCTGCATCAATGATATCTGTACCACTAATTTGTTTCCTTGAAATGCAGGGCTTTTTGGCACTTTATTTTTTGGCACACTATTGCTATTATGCCTGCAAGTTGAATATGGATGAGGTTTGCAGTTTGCGTTTTGTTGACGTTGCTGATCCATCTGTTTTGAGAAGGCAGTCCACAGAGTCGATCTTCTAGGGTCTGACAAAAAACGGTTGATATGTCCCATTTTCTGGCTCTTGAAACTGAATAAAAACAACAAGAAAACAACCAAAAAATGTCATAAGACCTTGTAAATGCATTTTAAATAGTGTGTTTCCCGTAATATTTCAAAATATTCCGTTCAGTTTTTCAGCATATGATTAGAAGGAAGTAATTAAATATTGTATTGTACTAACAAATTGCCGTGCATTGTGCTTTACAGTTAATTATTTACCATTCAACTTCTAGACTAAAGGGGAAACAAAGACTCCAAGAACAGGAGGAGGGATTCGAATATTAGTGGATGTAAGACGGTTAAAAAACAAATGATAATACGTCATGGGGCTAAATATAGGGTTCTGAAAATCTTATAGTGCTTCAAACATATTCTTAAAATATACAAATATCTATACACGAGTTCCATCAGCATTTATCACATCATAAAAGAATCAAACGAATTTACTCTTTTAACATGAAATTTAAAGCACTAAGAAATAAATCCAATGATTCGAGGAACTCTGGGAATCCAGGAGTAATGCTGGCATTTAAGGTTGCTAAATAATTATTAGCTGAGAAATAATTTTGTAACATCTCAAAATGCTATCAAACCTTGTCTAATTTGCACTACAAAGTAGCAACCGATATCACTATGTCACTAAAATATTTGACACTGTTTGTGTATTTGTTTGTTATTCTACTCTTTGTATCAAAGATAATTGGAACATTGAGTAGTATTTCATTTTTCGACCCACCCTCTTGGTGAACTGGTCCCTGCACGCCAGTCTGATTCGCTCCGCCACGGCTGGAGTGTCAAGACGAATGTCACCGGACAAACCCTCTTCAGTCCTAGCCGCCATGATTGCGTCCTTGATGGCAAAATACACCGAGGAGCCGAGGAAGAGAGGAGGTTCGCCGATAGCCTGTGGCACAAGTAAATTAAGACAAAATGATAATGAATGTAATCATGAATATATACACAAAAATCATCAAGATATTTCATTACCTGTCAATCCTCAATGAGTTTATTACGCTGGGCACATACTTTAAATCAAATTGACATTTTCACAGCATAACAGTTCGACGGATGACGTAACTGGGTTTTATTTCAATTTCATGTCTTCGTATTCCATGTGACAGTGCCAAGACCGTGCTTATCAAAGTACACCAGTCACACATAATCACACCATCAGTATTTGCAGTAGTAACATGAAGCCTGAATTATTCCGAAAACCTTTTAAGGAAATCTGAAATGTAAGGCAATGAAAAAATAAAAATCGTCACGAATTCCATATTACGATTTGACGAGTTGATTTACTTTGGAGGAGCATATGTTTGTGGGGTTGGTCACACCCTTGACGAGAGTCACGTTGAATTCTGCTGGAATGTTGCCAAAGCCGGGGATCTTGTAATAACCAGGTCCTGCAGTCAACAGCTTCCCTTCTGGAGTCCATCGAAGATCTTCTAGCATGTAGAGACCGTAGCCTTGTATGAAGGCTCCTTCGATCTTCATTAGATATAGAGAAAATCAGAACACAGAAATTATCATATTACAACCACATCAACCATCTTCGACACGTCCACTGATTCTCCGTTAACACCAATATCGGGATTCGTGCTTCAAAAAATCAAATTAAAAACTTGGCCTTACTTCGTACGGGAATAAATGAACCTTACTTCACTACGAAAAAAAAAAGAGAGGAAAATTATGATTCAGTTGTACTCATTTTTTCAGTGTCAATCAATTTTTACAACTCCGTTGCGTTTTACTTTTGTGACAGGACTTCTTGTGTTCTATCATTATCTTACGCTTTAAATCAAAAGACTCCTTCAAGAACAGCTTATATTTCATCAACACAGTTAATTACAGCTATCCTCATCACGCCCATGACGCACGGAACAGTCGAATACCATTTGCGATCTATTTCTTTCTCTTCTTTTGTGCGCGATTCCATTCGGAGATATTTTTACCTGTCCGATATCGACAGCCGGGTTGATGCTCTGTCCGACGTCAAACACAATGTCAGTTCTCAACGTTCGATGATCTCCAGTCAGGCAGTCGATCTCCACCTCGGAAGCAGCGGCCCCGTAAGAAAAGTAGTGCCACAACTTTCCCGTCATGGTCTTCTCGTCGAAGTCTAATCCCTGTGTACTGAAGAAAATAACAGAAAGAAACCGAAAAGCTTACATTTCATAAAAGGGTTGACATTTCCATGGTTTTTAATTTTTGTGTAACTGCATGGCATATCATTCTGAAACTCATACACACAAAAGAAATTTCAAGTGTGAATTTTACTATAGAATATGCTAGCAACCTCTTGAAAGTAATCTCTTTTTCTAAAAGAATGTCGTTGGCGTCTCGGTGGGTTCAAATTAAAAAAAGCAGGGTCACCTGGTCAAAATAAAACTGAATACTATTCAAATTCTTTCATTATCTATTTGAAAGCTTGAAAATATAACTTGCCTAGCTAGAACTGTTTTTCCGTTTTCGTTTGTTTGTTTGTTTTGTCGCACGCAAATGCCACCTCGAGGCTTTGAGTCCCTGCATCCTGACTTGATGAAGTAACACTTACATATTTGAGGGAACTTTGCATCACTTCATTCTCCTGAAAATAAAATGGATTGCCTTCAACAACTGCATCTGAGTTTTAACAAGAGCTATATGGGGAATTTCCCGCTTAAAGACGTCTGAAACATTTTTGCTGACACAATAAACCCTGTCCGTTGGAAGTAATCTAGAGTAGCGGAATTTGTTTCTTTGCCTTCAGAACTAATAGGGATGTAGGAGAATAGATCCAAAACCCCTCCCTCTCTCCGTATATAAATATAATTTTACACATATTGTGGTTAACTAACCTGTAATGGCCTGTTGCTGACAGACTAATTCTGTTGGCGAAAGCTTCTTCCGCCTAAAAGCAGAGTGGGAGATATGGTGGGCGAGAATTCAAATGTAACATATGAGATATATCCTAGCTAAGAACTTGAAAAGCAGAGACCGAATTTAAAGAAATCTGATTCTGACATATTCATTCGAATCCAAGGCAAGGAGATGCCCTTGACATGATTTAGTCCAACAATCAAATTTTGGAACATAACATTATATGATAAGCTAAGGTATACAATGGAATAAACGGCATGAGCATAATTGAAATGGACATCATCTTTGCATAATGTTTTTGAAACATGTCTGATTTACACAATGCATATAGAAGTTTGGAGGCAAGACGATTCTAGTACAAAACCAGTAATCACAACATTGCTACGTACAGCAGATCGTCCACGAGAGCTTTCACTCAACGAACACTTATCCTAGCAATGCCTTTGGACACAATTATTGGAGTGAACAAAATGCTCTCTGATACATGGGAGTTGAAAATTCCGGTTGAAGATAAGATACCGGATGATGTATACATAGACTATTGTGGTTCTATCCTGCTGTCATCATAATATATTGATCCAATTTGACTAAAAGTTGTTAAATAAAGTAATCCACTTCAGCCTTACCCATTCCTTCCATGTTCCTTTCGGATTGGCGTACATGATGGGCTCCAAACGTTCTCGCAGGATCTGACAAGCGTTCTTCATGGTGGAAGAAGATGAAAAAAGGTTGTCTACAGTTATTGCACATCCATCAAGTAATTTTTGTAGAGTGCGTACAGTAGCTGCTCATTAACTAATTTAGGAAAAATAACGTCTATCTCTAAAAAAAAACAAAAACAAAAAAAAAAAAAAAACATGTTGCCCATTCATCTAAATTACAAGGTGATCCAAACAGACCATCTATTATATTTTCTTCATGCACAAGCCATCTAGGCTAACTTGTACGATTACCATCGTATAACCTTCCTCAGGCAATGGTAGACACATTTTTCCATATCATTTTCAATTCAGCCTCTGGTTGTAAGGAATTATTTTTATGGAATGAATAAAGATGCCATTACCGATAATTATAATCATGATAAACGACTGGGTTAAGAACGTTGTTAACAGCCTGTTTGCACTGGGAACCTTACACAATTTACATTATTTGTCAAAAACATGACCGCCTATGGGCAATTCTGGAAAGGCTAATACATAGTGTACAAGAGCTTGGAAATGCTTCAGTCAAACATTGGGAGTGAAATGAAGACATGTCAACTATTAGATGTATCTTCTTTGATAGGATTACATCGAAGGGCATGATACCGTAATCTTCGTGAAGCTCCACATTGTAGCTTTAACCTACTCCTACCACAGTGAGTAGTGGAATATAAAACAGGAACGCTCACTCGCAATCACCAAGACTCTCCTGCTTCCGGCCCCTGCGATAACATTGATTCCAGTTTCCAATTAAAAAGTTGGGTTCTTTTCGTTCATTCTCTAATACTTTAAAGTTTATATACCTGCACCGCTCCGCCGTTAAGATCCGAACCGAGGCTGGCCGCGGTGGGTAGGGTGTTGGGCACCTTGCTGGAGCTGGTCTCCGACAGGTGAATTTTGTCCTCCGGGATACCAAGAGTCCTCGCGGCCACCTGTATCACCTTGGTGTGCAGGCCCTGTCCCATCTCCACCCCGCCGTGGGTCACCAGGACAGACCCGTCCGTGTAGATGTGAACCAGGGCTGCTCCCTGTGAGGTAATTCAAAATACATTACTGTACCTTGTCCTACATCACGAAGGAACAAACTTGCCCTCGTCAGGTCATGTTAAACTACAACATAATTTGTGATCTTTCCAAATATGTTAATGTACAGGTATTGGTGTTGAAGAAGCAACATCAATCAACACACGTAACTTTTGGCAACTTGTACGGAATTGCTGAATACCAGCTTTTTAGCTGAAAGCAAGTGTTTATTCCCTTGCTTGAATAAATAAATAAACACAATACAATGTTGCAGGAGCAAGTATCAACAAACATAATATACAAAAGCCACATAGAGGTACATTCTGTTGTATTGTTGTGTAATGATACACAAAGCCATCACTACCCCCTCCCATTCCACTATGACCGGATACAGCTCTTCACCTCCGGCCAGTCAATGACCTACCAATACTGACCACCTCATCCAGCATGTCCAGTCGAGTCATCGACCTTCATCATCCCTCGAGTATACATTGTACTTCTAGCCCCATCTAATTTACGACCAGGCTAAGCCAAACCTAAACATCCTGCCCTTCCTCCATTGATTACTTAGAATTGTCGTTAAATCCAAATCCAAGAATACCACCTCCTCCATGAAACTAGTCCCGCCTTTGTTCCTATAACAACCACGGTTTTGCCCAATTAAAACCCCTCTTTAACATGAAGACTCCACCCCCATTCACCCATTCATAGTGTGTTACAACAGTGTAACCAGTAACCAATGTGTAATCCTCGTGACTAAATGTATGATCGGAGAATTGGATCATGTCTTGAAGAAGACTTAGAGAGTTCGGATTCAACATCCACCATGGGAACATGCCACCTTCGGATTGCTCTCTGATATTATGGTAAAGGCGACTTGCACTTGTAAACTTTTGGAGTCTTGAGTTATAAACTTAAACTCAAGAAATAAATATACTCTGAAAGACAAATCCAGTCTCCGGAGCCTATGTTTCTCTTGCGTCTTCTTATGCATGTCTGGACTTGGTACCTCTATATCAATCAATGAACATACCGATCCCGAGTAGCTAAACACCGCTACACAACAGTATGTCGCATCATCGGATAACCACGTACTCTGACAACGCGTTGGCATTTGACAACATTCTTGAATATGTTCTGTAAACTTATCAAACATATTTATGTCGTCATGACTTTTCATACATCGATTATTTGATTTACCTGATTAAAGTACAAAGGTGAGCATCCTATGCCATATTTCACGGGAATGATGGCTAGTCCTCGTTTCTTCCATCGGTTCTCTCTTCGGCATTGAAAAAATAGAAATGCAAATAAGTCATAGACCGACTGCCACAAAGAAGCCGTAGTATGCTCTTAAAATGAATGAATGAATAAATAAATAAATAAACAACAAATAAATAAATAAATAAGCATTTCATGAACTAAAAAACAAAACAAAACAATGAAATAAGGTGAAACTACAAGTAAACGATCCAAAAGGAGAAAACGAGAAAATAGATATAAGGATCTTGTTCCTCATCTGTGTAAATTTCTCTTGGAATACCGCATGACATTTTCGGAGTCAGGCATTCATTCACAGTGTGCAGGTCATTTAACATGACTGCATACACGATAGAATACGTCGAACATGACTTACTGTATAAACATCCTTGCTATAATCTTTCGTCATAACAGCCTTGTCACAGGGCATAAGTATGTACAAGTCATAATATGTTTGGTTGGGCAACACGCAATAATGGATATATACGTATATCAGTTAATGTCACCTATTGAAAATGTCGACATTTCTCCTCCTGGTGTAAAAATTGCTCTTCTCAAGACATTGTTCCCAGCATCGCTCGATATTGCAGTTCTCGATCTTCTGGTTCATCATGGCGATGTCGCCATCTTTGTAGAAATTCAACTCGCGTACCTAATGATGAAATTAATATGATAATATTAACAATAAAGATCAATATCAATAAAATAATGATAATAATAATAATAATAATAATGATAATAATAATGATAATAACAAGGGGAAAAGGTGACAATTATCGTGATACGTCCGAAATCATTTTTCAAAGCAATGCATACATAAAAGTTAGACATACGAGATCACGATCATCAATCACGACAGTTGTACAAGAAATCTCTAAAATACATCAAACAAAGAATCTCTCAACCTTATGAAATGACACACAATATCTCACGACATTAGATAAACTTGGCTTAATATTAATTCGTTCGTCGCTTTGCAAAGATTAATATAACGATGTTATCAACGTCGCCTTTTGTCACCAAGCCAAAGTACAATACGGGCATACAATGAATAAAGATACTACTGCATTATGATATTACCACGCAAACTATGTTAGAATTATCTTTTCAATACACTCGTAAGCATAGTAATCTCATGTTTACGACTGTATGACGAAGGTCTACAATGGGTACAATACGGAAGGCAAATAAACCCAGCCATTCTTGAGTTGTAGGCTCTAATGATTGATGATAGAATTTGACATGTATGCAGATTAATTTGACACAGTTATGACATACCTATGGAAGCTCTGAAGGGACATCGCAAATACAAAATCTCGTTATATATAATAATAATTGTGAATCATTTGTGAAAATATTGTATGATTCTTGTGATATTTGTGAGAAAAAAAAGGGATATACAAATGATAGCCTTCAGGGCTTACAGTTTTTCAAATCAAGAAACATATCGCAGGGATTGAGCAATAATAACAAGAACAACAAAAATACAGGGTAATGTGACCGAACAAACTATCAAATTCGGCTCTGCAATCATAATAAAATCCGCAGACGTACTTTTTCCTGCGATATTCCACATTCGATGGCCACCCTGGTCATGATCGACTCCATGATTATCATCCCCTGCGGTGCCCCAAAGCCTCGAAAGGCGGTGTTGGACGAGATATTGGTTCGACACACGCGCCCCTCAATGTGGAATACGGGCATCCGGTAACAGTTGTCGAAATATTTCGTGGCTACACTCATCACCTTAATATGAAGAGAAAACCGCATTAATTTCTAGGTCACGTTCGTTATTCCGAAGGTTCGTTTTTCTGGAACATACAAATTCCGTAAACCTAGATGCCTTAGGGTTCGTTGATCTTATGTCGTTATTCAAAAGTTTCGTTATTCTACGGGTTCGATAGTCCGAAAACGAAATAAGGATCGTTATTCCGAAAGGTATTCGTCAATCCGAAAATGAAAAGAAAAAAGTGCTTACCTATACGAATCTTCGAAATTACGAAACCTTTTTTCGATTTCGAATGAACAAACCTTCAGAATAACGAAGGTTTTTTTTTTTTTTTGTTTTTTGGTTTGTTTGTTTGTTTGTTTGTTTCATTTTCGGATTAACAAACCTTCGGAATAACGAACTGTAACCGCTTTGTTTGTTTGTTTGTTTGGTTTTTTTTTTTTGCTTCCTCCAGGAATAGCAAAAAATCATACAAAGAAGGCATGGCATGAGATCAATTACTTCACATGATTGCACGCAATAGTTTTCCCTTCCAGTGTCCACAGACAACACTAGTTTATACCAAAACTGACAATTCATTTCCAAACGTAGGCTACACTATGTTATACTTTTTCTCCCTCGAGTTCATAAGTACTCGATTTAAATGCACATTTCATCATGCGTGCGTCCATTCATACGTATATACCCATTATGAGTGTAGGTATAACAGTTTATATGTATGTATGTATGTATGTATGTATGATTTAAAAAAAAATGAGGTGTGAGCCGGACGTTAATCTAAACTTGTGCTCCCTTCATTCAAGCTTTCGACCTATTGATACTGCCTTCATCTAGATCTATCAAAATAATAATATCAAAAGAACATACTCATAGACTTAATTCCATGATATACCATAATACAAGTTTATTACTCGTTTCCCACATACACTATATACGCTATAATTATATTTATAATATATATATATATATATATATATATATATATATATATATATATACATATATGCATATAATGAATACGTACAATCGGTGACACGTCGAAACTGAAGCCGCCGTTTGAGAACAACTTGACATCAAAGGCCTGCAGCCGGCCTTCTGTGGTGAATCCAACCTTATAGCGCCCTAGAAAAGGGTGACGCCCTCCGGTAGATTGCATATCTTCGTCACGGTCCATCATAAATCGCACTGGTCGTCTCACCCTGCATGGTATTCAGAATAATTTCCTTGAAGTAATGTCATAAACACTGTGAGTGAAACCCAAATTCCTGTTTTTATATTACAAATGAATTAACAAGATCATTTGTTGGCACTGGGAATCATTTGTTACAATAATACAAAGTAGGTACAAAAAAGGATGAAGACTTATTCAGTTGCTTTCATGAAGAAGATGGATATTCTTGCTGCCAACATAAATTCCTTCTCCTCTATCTGCCTCCCCGTGACTATTAACACTTTTTTTTTACCATCACCATTACCATCATAATTACCACCACCACCAACAACAACAACATCTATCATCATCCTCATCAGCAGCAGCAATAGCTCTGGAAAGATGATCTTACTTGTTTGCTGCTACCGCACATGCGGCAGCTAAGGGAGATGACCTCAGTTCTTTCCCTCCGAACCCGCCGCCCAAACGCTTCACTCGGCACGTGATCCGATTTGCCGGAATGCCAAGTACACTGGACACCATCCTCTAGAATATTAGAAATGCGAAATAAGAGGGAGGGAGAAAGGCGGGGGGGGGGGGGGGGGAGGAAACAAAAGGAGAGAGGATGGAGATTGGGGGGGGGGGGATAAGGACCAACTCTTGTTAACTAGAATTAAGTTACCATGTCTGTAGACAGTGGCAGGTATGTCATGTCTGTACAACGATCACTGCAGTTTAATCGGAAGACAATTTGCAGAAACAAAAGTCAGAAATTTCCTTCTAACGGGTAAAGGAGGAGTGGGCTCTATCATAACATTCTGAAGAAGCACGAAGAAATTGCACTGACTAACAGAAAATACTTGAAAATACACGTGCACAAACAAACATGGTATCTTGAAAAAATGTTTTATTCTCTTCTTAAATGACAATGACAATCTATGGTCGTAATCTTGTTTGAGTGTTTGTTGTTAGCGTGTCTAACTGAAATTTGTATTTATATTGTACAGTATTCCACTCACCTGAACACTGGTGGGATCTTGGGATGAGGAAAACACTTCTAATTCTTTGTCTTCTCCTTTCGGAATGACAAAGGCACACTGCGTCTCGAGGTAGAAATGTTCTTCACCTCCAACCTTCACCTCACCTTCGATCACGTGATCACAGGTTTTAAGAGACTCCCCAGGGTCACCTTGCTCTACGATAATCGGTTCTCCCATGAACGACTCCTTTTCGATTGCTTCCTACAATAAAACCACGTTTCACAAAACTCGAGAAAAGGGGCTCCTGATACCAGTTTGAGTGACTTTATCAAATTTTCATTTTTCTATTCCGCTTGGCAAGTTTCTTGCAAAGCACGGAATCAAACGTATGCCATTAGAAAAAGTAACACACAAACAAATTTATACACACATTGTACGAACGGGTAATATTTCTATGCACAAAACGGAAAAAAAAAAATATGAGAGTAAAGTGACTTCACGTTAACACAGTGGCAATAATGTCTCTTGTTCCCAAATGTTCGCATGATCATCTGAAAGATTATCATAACGGTATGCCAATCCATATCCAATAGCCAAACCTGTTGATTGATTAATTCCGAGTGGAAAAAAAGTACAACTCTTTGAAATTGCATATAAGTTAGGCAGGAGAGGGGTTGGAAACACAGCCACTTCATTCTAACTACATGCCCGGAAGACTTATGAGTAATCCTCACCTCGATCGTAATAATGGAGTCCAGATCTTCGTATTCAATTTTCACGAGGCTAGCGGCTCGTCGTGCTCGGGCTTGCGATTCTGCTAAGATGGCTCCAATTGGCTGTCCAACATGGAATACCTACGAGAATGACAACAACAAATCAATTAAAATCGATTATTCGATTTAGTACTTCTGCCTTATGCTTGTATGCTGCATCATCTATAGTATAATATCCCAGAATAAGACTAGATAGATAAATCCCAGTAGACTTGAATTAAGTGAGGAAAAAGAGGGAAAATATTCAGGGCTAAACAAAACACGTGCATATGGTACCTCATACAGCTACATATTCAACAACTTTGATGCTCATTTGACACTCTTTGTAGTCATAGACAAGGGTATGGGGTATCTCACAGAAAAGAGACTCCAAAGTCGTTTGGTGTTGTGGTACCAAATGCCATATCCTAGTTACCTCTTCTGACGCAAATAACTCTTCTTCAGGGAAGAGAGCACCGACCATGTTGCTGGCGGGAACATCGCTTGCCGACACGAACTCGTGAACGCCCTCTAGGGACAAAGCTTCTGACGGATCCAGAGAGCTGAAGAAAAATGTAAATTTATTCTTCTTTCGGTCAGTATTCTGTTTATTACATTGTCCCAAATCAGTCAATCAATATGAGAAGCCTCCATTCTCACTGTTCAGGCCTAAATGTACGCAGCGTTACATGTTATTGTTAATCTACATATATCGTGCATACACACACACACACAAACACACACACACACACACACACACACACACACACATATATATATATATATATATATATATATATATATATATATATATACATACACACACACACACACATATATATATATATATATTTATACTTTGTAACCTCTCATACCCGATTACAGGAGTCATGCCGTGTAAAATAAAACTCACATGATTTTCGCATGTGCTCGCCGACTGTAGACAAATGACATGTAGAGCTGACCTGTTGTACAAAAGGATAAGGTAAAAGCTGTTGTAATTTTGTGATCTATAGTCATCGTCGACCAAATTAGTGCTATCTGTGGCAATTAAAGGGGTAGATGGAGGAAGAGTGATCACATTGACTGAAGGAACTCTCATGGGGTGGATGAGCGAGAAATCCTGCTACATTACTCTACAGGGGGTCAAATTAGGTCACAAACAGAAGAAACAAACAGGACCTACGATATCTCTGTTTAGAAGTATGACGGAATGTACTACTAGTACTAGAATATTAGATGAAGACGGGACATCAGCGAGTGTACTGGTAATCATGTTCTTGGACTTGTAAGTTGGAATTCTAGGAACTTGGAAGAAGATGATACTTGTCAAGTGCTTCATTTTCATAAATAATATTGCATTACATTGTAAATCACCATCATCGCATTTTGTATCATTACATGATGTATTAATAGCGGCAATATAAGCATCTTCATTAGATTCCATTGTACACCAGAAGGTAAGACAATTGTGTACAGCAATAATGGGATCTTAGAGATAGAGGTAATTGGAGGATTGAATTAGTGTTCACATAAAGCTCATAATATGCTTTGTTTTTGTTGTTAATGTTTTATTTTTTACAATGATTGATATTCCTACTCTCGCTCATTGACAGGTCAAATCGACAGCGGATGTAAATGAAGGCAGCAAATTAAAACTGAAAAGAAATAAATTATCTCTGCTAACCCCATACATCCGGGATGTCATCTACGTAGACCGCTTCTCCCGTGGCGTGCTGCAGGGCGGCCTTGTGTACAACTGGTCGGCCGACAGGATCCCGGCTCGGCTGTCCAGGAGCAGGTTTCTGCATTTAAAAGTTAACAAAACAGAAGAACAGAAGAGAGATATAGATGAAGAAAGAATGATGCCACATTTTGCAGTTTGCCAGTCAAAGCCAACTAGAGTATATAATTACCTTTATCAATTCCAAGGATAATTTATTACTATTATTATGAGTATTATTGTCATCATTGTTACCATGGTGATCATTGTCCATGAAGGACTCTTGACATAGCTGCTCCGGCGATCAACATATTGCATTCCTGCTTTGATGGTGTTACTGGTACATGCCCTTTAGTGTCTCAGTATGATCCATCAATATGAAATATCAAATATGTGCATAAAGAGGTGTCTAAACTATATAGTTTTGTACTTAATCTTCTTGTATTTTTACTCTATATTTTATGTGACTGAAAAAAAAAAAATCTGCTGCATACTGTCGACCGGTGTGTGTGTTGGTCATAGCAATCAGTCAGGTTGTCAGGGAGTTTATCATACAGAGTACTGCGTAATGTGGCCATCAATGTCTAAGGGCAGCTTTCCGCTCCTTCGCGGTGAGCTGTACGGTCATTCGTTTACGTGAATGTTGTTAGTTTGGTTTTAATTCGCTTTCATTTACTACAATTTTTATCTCAAGGATTCATTTTACCCAACGTGATGTAGATTGCAGGAAATTGATGGAAGTATAGTGCTGCTTACCTCGAAAACCTGGGCAGCGTTGACTGGCAGGGCCTGGTAGGGAGAAATCGCGCTTCGCTCCCGAGATGACACAGACGTATTCTGAGCAGGCTGATAGAAAGATTAAATTGATACAGGTCTGTTTACAAACAGGTTCAAATTTTACAAATATCTCCCTAAACAAAGGATATTCCTGACCTCCGGACAAACCTTGCCGAGTTTTGCTCAACGTAGGATGCGGTAAGAACAATTATTGTATGCACACCGGATTTCAATGGTCGAAACTAACGGAGTGTGAACAGGTGGATATAATAGGTTGTTATTACATTCTGAGAAGAAAGATGTATAATACATACATCTCATGAAATGAGCAAACTACCAATTTAGATAATTATTAATCAATGAAACGAATTTTTAGATCACTATCGAAACGTCTCTCTGATAAAAATGTTTTACTTGTCATACATAGCGTATTGGGCATTTTTCAGGTATTACAAGACATCACTACCTTGTCATCACTTTAAAAAAAAAAATTGAATGAACACTAAAAACTGAAATCCCAGAATGCCTTTTTAAAATTCATTTCAAAGAATGGGCTTACGAGACGAACGAGAGAGAGGCCAACGCTACCATCATTCAAGAACCAAATTGAACTGCAATTTTTTCCTGTTAAATACAGAAATTCATTGTTCACTGGTTGACACTAGACCACTGCTCATGCTGATTTAGGTCATCATTTTGGTTTCACCCTCATCCCCCCCCAAAAAAAAAAAAATAAAATAAAATAAAATAAAGATAAATAAATAAAAAAAACAATAAAGATAAAAATAAAAACACACACACACACACACACACACAAATGTTTTGGTATTAATGGTAATTATGAAACGTGAGTCACAATATGAACTGCGTAGCTTCCAACTTTCTCAAGTGGACACAACATCATTTCACTCTTTCTCTCGTCTTTACCAAGACATGTTTAAACCGTTGTACAAGGGCTTAAGCAAAGAACAAGTTCTTGTACTAACCTGATCAGTACCAAGCTGGTCCAAGACCATGAGATAGAACTTAAAGAAGAAGCTCAGAGTGAGAGACTTTCTGTACGTCTCCATACCCCCGGGCGCTCCGGCAGGGAGCGGTAGATCGTTCTCCAGTGAAGACAGAGCGGCTTCTAGCATGCTGTTGTCCCATGATCTGCGTGTATTGAATGTTGAGAGAAAACATCATTCAACTTTGCATCATTTCGCTGAACCGAAGTTTCAAAGTTTAAAAAGTTCAAAAAGAAAATCTTCGTTACATATTCTTTTTTAATGAGCTTTGACGTTTAAAGTTAATACTTTATCTATTCTTCTGTTCATATTTAGAATGAATAAGGAAAAAAGGAGGTCAACCTAGGACATTAACGCTTGTAACATCAGCGTAGGGATGGGGGCCAACGCAGTTATAGTTTCTTGTTTTGTAAACTACCCTTCTGCTGAGTTATTGACTTTAGCAAATTTGCTATTTTAAGACGGAATGAAAATTTATCTTTCTGTGAATGCAATTCGCGTGCGCACGTTCCTGTCGTGTATTCCAGAAAACGATTCCTTACCTCCCTTTCATCAATGCCATTGTCTTCGGGGCCATCACCGTGGTGACCGCCATGCCACCAAACGCTAGACTGACATCGTCAACGACCGCGGTGTCACCTCCTCCTAAGACAACTCTCATCCCGGCATTGACGATCGCGATGTCGTCTTCACGGCGTGGTGATTGTTTGAAGGCGAAGAAATATTCGTTCTGTGTGTTCAAACAGGATAAAAATATACCTTCATTGAATGTAGGGACGTGAATGGCCATGCTACTTTCCATGCCCAATGACTCGAAAACCTTCAATATAGCGTGCAATTCATACGATGGTGGTGTGTTCATCTCCCCAGATGTTGAAGTTGTTACGAGATCACTCGAGGTATATTAAATGATCATAACTATAGAGCTCTGTGAACATTTCTTCTTCAACATCAGATATTATTACAAGTGAAATGCATCATATCTCGTATCTTTAAAATTGGTTTGTCATTATTTTGGCGGTATCAAGCTTTTCGATTTCTCTGAAATGTACTTACATAATTATATTTGCTAGTAAATTGGAAGAAACTGAAAGATGTCTGTGAACCACTCAAGCAGTCTTATCAGCATTGCAGCAAAAGTTCATGAATCATTATCATGACGCATACAGGTACTGATGCGCATTACAATAATATCACTTTTGAATACAGAAACTTTATTTTGGTACATAAATGGGAGAAATGCACACACAAAGCATCATATTAAAAAGGAATGCACCATATCTTTCGTTAAAAGAGACATAAATAATTTCAATTCGATGAGTACAACCATACTAAATACGGTAAGAATACTACTTGGCAGCTCTGTATATCGATAAGTTGTGGATAAATGCTAACCTGACGGGTGTATGGGATGGTTATTGCTCGGAGAATCTCGTCCGACATCAAGATGTTTTGGCGGTAACCAGTGAAGAAATTCTCGTCCATCGTCACATAGCGAGAACCTCATTACATATCAAAGAGAAATCACCTTGACATTAGCGACTTCATAATCTACAAACAGAATGATTGATTATAAATGATTGACTTTGCAGCATTGGGAAATACACTTCCTTTTTGTCTATCTCTCCTGACGCTATACTGACAGATATTTTGCTTTCCCTTATATTTCTCATCCTTTCTCTGTATAATTTGCCCCTTTCTTTTTCCTCATTTCCACACTCCATCAACCCGTTCCTTGATCCCGTCCTATCCCTCCTTCTCTCTCTCCATTCCATATAAATCTAGGCACCCTCCCACTCTATCTTTCAGTGACTCCTCTTTCCACTCCACACCCGTCCTCACTTTATTCCTCCCACCTTCATTATCCTCCATTCCCACTTTTCTTCTCCCTCTCACTCTTCCCTCATTATCTCTTCCCTCTCACCATCCCCTCTCAGTCTACCCCAACTTCTCTTCTTTTTTATTGCACTGCATGCAATCTCATATCTCATTGTGCTATACAGAGGATATTGTTTTATTTTCTAGTTGAAGCAAGATTTATATGTTTCTTACTTTCTCTTTAGTTTGTTTTCTATACATATCCCCATCCTACAACTTAATCATTGTGTGCAATGCGAATCAGCATGTGTCCTTTGCCGGACCTCCAGATTATGGCGTACGTTACGCCGTTTGCCCCGATATGACATACTGTGATTGGATTTATTTCTGTGCATCAAATTTTTGCTTTGTGAGCGTCTATCAATGCTTTCTTTCATGCAATCATGCTGTCTCTTTGGCAATGTACCAGTAGTTCCTTGTGCAACAAGGATGTTGCAAACAATAATGCGAAAAAAAAAACAACCCACGAATACCTCAATATAAATCCCATTTAGCTCTCTTAGTTGAAGACGAAAACGTGGAAGCCAACCAACATCGAATAGTACAGGTGTATCAGTAAAATCGACGCACATTACAAACGATCTCACACTATTGGCACTGTCAATAAAATGTATCACCAATGGATAATAAAGTTACACATACCTCTCGACTGTGACACCAGCTCCAGTTTGCACCTTGCTGCCAGAAAGATGGGAATCAGGTCTGAGATTGGACTACCAGTCACGATATTTCCTCCGACAGCCTTTCAAAATGAGACGATGAAACACACGGAATGTTGTGGGTTTATTAATAGTTATTCATACATAAATAGTCATGTTCAAACAAATTGACTAGCATAATTTGCTAAGTAAATTAGACCAGAATTTTAAGTCAATCTATACCTCTTGCAAATAAAACCCAGGTTAGAAGACACTATTCAGAAGACATATCGCTTCTTGTTTTCATCATTTTCCTTTATTCCCATACCGTTTCTTCATTTTCCCTTTATTTTTCCATTCACTTTTACCTCTATATTTCTATAATACATTCGTATACGTAGGCCTACCTTGTCTTTCTGTACTGGTACCGAGGGTTTTAGGCCTAGTTGTCTTGAGGGTAATTGTCCTTGGGAGGTAGTTGACGGGAGGGGACAGTTATCCAGAGGGTAATTATTTTCCTGGGGGTTGCTGTCCAAGAATCATTTATCACAACCCCTGACACCCCCCCCCCCGTCCCCACCTCCACACACACATTATAATGTTATGCGGTTAGTGTTATGGCACTGACATAGTTAATGGAACTGTGCACATATCAACATGTCTCGTAATTTCAATTATAGTAAATTTAACGTAGAATTGCGCATAACTTATATGAAAGCATGCACGCGCCCTTAGATTAAACGGCGTCTTATATTATGCCACGCTTATAATAAAGACTCATCAGCTTACTTAATGATGGAAACAAATAATGACACCACGCTTACCGCCATGTTTCTAATCTGCGAACCAGCAAACCACCGAAGCATCTCCACAATAGCAGAGAACACTCTAGTCTTGTGCCCTGAGAATAGAGTTGTGATTGGCAGTCGTTTATTAGAAAACGGAAATATTATTCAGACCTTTTCCCCCTTACTATAACATTGCACTATTAGGATCGGCAACAAACATGATAACAATTAGGCTAGGAACTGGATATTTATGTCTTCCTTCAATAGGAGAAAAATGAGTGGCATCGAAAATCTACGAGGTAAAATTCGACGGCAATGAAGATGTGGGAGAACAGCATTCCTCATCAAAGTGATATTGACGCAAAGAGAGTGACAATTGAATTCACAACAAAATAAGACAATCATACACAGCATTTCTCATAATCAGATCAATGCGCTCATCAGACTCCTAACATTAGATTGTATCTCCATACATATAAACAAATCTTGTATCATTGCTGCATTGCGTTTCCCTAACCTTAAAGAAAAAATATCCAAAGCAATGTAAAATGTTTGTACACAAAATTTTATAACAAGAATGGAGCGCTTGGCATACCTTGGGGAGATTCTAATATCCTACCTTTGTGACGGAGCCTTTGATTATGTAAATCCATTGCCTCACCTAATTCTGTTAAGGCGTGAAACTCTTATCAAGATAACCACATAGGAAACTAGAAGGCGCGGTCAGACTGGCAAAATATCGAGAAGTTTAATGTTCTGTCGTGCGGTGACACTGGCAGCCAAACTTCTCGATTTTTGGGTCGAGAAGTTTGGGTCATCGGTACGCGCGCGAAAGAAAGAAGAAAGAGCGCTCCTTCTGGTGGATAGCGATTGTGACGTAGCAATCCACGCCTGTACATGACAATGGCCTCGCCCTTCGGAGACACTGTCCGCAAGCATAGTGGACTGGTCACGTGACAAAGATCGCGAAGTTTCAGTTTCTCGCGGTCACACTCAACCTACTGGCAAAAGATCGAGAAGTTTGGAGGGGGTGGGGGAAAAATCCCTAGTTGATGTGGGAAGTTTCGCGAGAAGTTTTGCGGGAAGTTTCGCGGGAAGTTTGCGGTCACACTGGCAAAACTTCGAGATCTCAAAGATCGCGATCTTAAAATTCTCGATCTTTTGCCAGTCTGACCGCGCCTAATGAGTATTCTAGAACGGAACTCATTTTCTGAAATCAAACTGCACCGCCTGACTGAGTCAACTGATGAGTGAAATCTCGTATTTCTTATCTGAACATAAATCTTGGAAGATATACGCATGTTTATGAAGTCTACTGGTTAATGAACAACAGTGTTATCCTATACTATCGCACCTGGGTGGTTGTGGATGATAGGCTTCAGGAATTGCTCCAGCCGTGAGAGAGTGACAGACGACCCGATCACGACCCCGTCATCGTTGACCTCCATCGAGGTAAGGTCCGGTACGTGTGAAATGGAGACAAGCGTGGGATACACTCGAAACTTCATTTCGATACCTTCACCGGTATGAAAGAAATGAAATGACTGTCAACATCATGATACGAGTGTGCATAACAAAAATAACCCCCCCCCCCCAAAAAAAAAAAAAAAAAAATACTTATGACAAATGTCAGAGGTAAAGGATGTTAATTGATACAGGACGAAATTCGACGATTCAGCAAGATAGTCCGGACAAAGTGGGAGAAGGGTGAATGACAAGCAGTTAGGCCTTCAGTTTTCAGTGAGGACATCATGTCTGCACATACATCTTTGGAATGTTCGGGATTCGACAACTCATTCTATATAACATGATCCTTGACTACGTGGATGTGGGTTATCAATTCTCCAATTTCATGTGCCTTGTCTGTTTTTCCTTCTTTCTTTCTTCTCTTTCTTTTTTATTTGTTTGTCCTTGTATCATGCACTATTATCAATCCATGAAAATGTCGTCGTTTTCTCAATTCAAGGCACAAATGCAAACATATTCAGGTGGTATAGAGTATGGCTGCTGTGTGTATAAATTACCGATCTCGGTGTTTCCCGCCACCAGCCTGGCATCCGGGAACTTTGTTTTGAGTTCCAGCACCTCTTGTAGGCTGACTGGTCTGTACCACGTTACGCGTTCTCCTCGAAAGACGAGCGATTTCTGGATGTCGCTTGACGCAAGCTGCACAAATTGGGACATATTAATTAGTTCAGATAAACTAATTCGGGAAGACAACCTTCAGGATCATTGAATCAGGATTGTGTGAGATAAAACGACTTGTGCACCTATATAAAAGCAAATAATAATACGTTCCTGACAATTAATCATGTTATGGAGAACAGATACGCACTACGATGGACATTGATCGATGTGTATGAAGAAAAAGAAAATGCTGACAGTATAAAACAGTGCTGACTCTTTAGCGATTGATAATTTGAATCTATCAAATGCTTCAATGTTTTAAAACGTTTAACTTGACTTGACAGATAATACAGCACTGCCTCTTTATGCATGATGGGTCTATGGATAATCAAACGGGGGAGAAATACTGATGGATTTTACACATGATCGTGTAGAATCTACTGTCGTCACAAATGTTGCTCGTGTTTGTAAATGAGGGACAAAGTTAAAACCTCTTCTATTATTCCGTAAACCGTCATTAAAACAAGCAAACTGGTTGAAATGAAATGAAATGAAATTTATTCATATTCCACATAGTGAACATTATATGATAAAATATACAGGGTATAACACATAGTGGATACAATATCAATACTATACAGAGTATATAACATGTATATACAAAATATCGTGATATTCTGAGATAAAATCACACCATGTACAAATGTGGAGGGGACTACTTAGAAGCACTGCTTGTTAAATGTAGTCCCCCTACATATTATAGACAAAATAGTATCAAAGATAAGGCTGAGTGGAATAACAAAAACACCATATATACACTATTTACAAGGGCACAATTATGAACCGTACTATGGATATACAATACGTCATGTATATGTTACAAAGCACAGGTTTATGTATAAAGTGTTTACAGTGTGCATTATATACCATTAGAATAATGAATGAAACAGAAGATAACCTTCCGAGTATACTTAATGAAAGTACTTCTAGAAAACATTGATTGAAGTATACATATACGTTTTATTACCATAAAACTGTTTATCAATACTTATCAAGAAACAAAGTTTTAAGCTTATACTTAAAGCTATTCAAGCTCTGAGCTTGTTTTAGTGAACGATCAAAGGAATTCCAAAGCTTAGGACCAGTAAACATGAAATTTCTGTTACCAAAACTAGTTCTAAGCAAACTGGTTATCATTCTTAATATCAGGTAATCTTATCTTACCATGAGCTCTGGTGGGAAAATGATATCTTGGGTCGGGTCATACTTTGCTAGGTCATTCGAGTCGAAAAGGACAGCAGGCTGCATGGGGAAAAAGGTATATCTAAAAATGTTGACAAGCTGGAAGAGAATGTATCAGATGTTATCATCCATTCGTATCATCCCTGTTCCCGTTCATAGTCGATATCCCATCATTTTTAGCCACCCCCTCCAGCCTCAAAGTAATATATATATATATATATATATATATATATATATATATATATATATATATAAACACGCTAAGATTGACCTTATTGATTTAAAAAAAGATAAATTGCGTACAAACCCACTCACACGCTTGGGGTGGGAAGGTGAATCTTTAGGCCACCGCACACCGAGACTGAACGAACTTTGATCTAAAATAAACAAGCGTGTTTATTCCGAGACTATTCTCATTATCTCATATCCCAAGTCGGTCAGTACTATAATAATTATGTAGATAATCATCATACTAGTAAATCACCTATCAAATAATTATGAAAGATTATTTATAAAGCTGCGCTACTTTGGCCAGCATGATATCTCATATTCCCGACTTCTGTATACTTCAATCTTTCTCACCGTGTCTTCGTCATTACGGTTGTCACCTTTACCTCCATTTTGTAGATCCTGATCACTTTGGCATTTTCCTCCGCAACAGAAGTCCTAATCAGTAAACATAATCATTATACATGTAGATTGCATAGTTTGATGACTCTTCAAATATTTATTGCCTGACAACATATCAGTCAAGTGACTCCTCTTTGGGTATTTTATGTAAAATTATGTTTGCATTCGTCGCAGGCCTAAATTATAAGCCATTAACAGACAACTGATAACAGTATAATTTCTTATGACATTATTTTGAAGTTTAAAGTGAAACTGTAATGGCAATGACATATCCGACAGAGTAGTTTTTTTTTTTCGAACAGTTTCTTCAGCAATTATCACAATCTATCTACATTGATCAATACGTAGTAAAAAAAAAAAAAAAAAAAAAAAAAAAAAAAAAAAAAAAAAAAAAAGACCGACGAAGCAGCTCCCTTGTATTACTAATCTAGTACCTCTGTAAATGTCTTATATCCCTGTAGGATGGGTCGGTAGCCCGTGCAGCGACACAGGTTTCCCTCAAGAGCTGCTTGAACCTCTTCCATTGTCGGCCGAGGATTGTTTCTCAGAAGAGCGTACATGGACATCACCATACCAGGGGTGCAAAAACCACTCTGGGTTCCGTGAGCCTGGGCTATGCGCTCCTGAGATAAAAAGATTTTAATAGAACAAGTAATGAGTAAAGACG
Organism: Diadema setosum; assembly: GCF_964275005.1. Classification (NCBI taxonomy): domain Eukaryota; kingdom Metazoa; phylum Echinodermata; class Echinoidea; order Diadematoida; family Diadematidae; genus Diadema; species Diadema setosum. Next base: position 16,605,590 of record NC_092685.1, on the reverse strand, counting down.
CACAAAAACGTGATTGGTAACCCCCACCCCCCCCCCCCCGAAAAAAAAAAAAAGTAATTTGGACAAAAATTCAGCGCGTACAATCCTTCCACCTCATCGTTAGGTTATCATAATTTTTGAAGTTGAAGTTTGAAGTTTGAAGTTTTTATTAGCAACAACATTTTGAACATGTACATATAAGAATCATAATACAATTATATCTGCATACATAATTATGTGAAAAAATATACCTATCTGTTACTCCTTTTCAATAAATGATATTTGAGAGTCAAATATGATACATGTAGCGTAATTCTACAAAGTTGCTGTTGTTAACAAGGAAACCAAAAGCACAAGTGCTAGTCGAGATTGGTCACCTTGATCTTCATACTAAAAGCTAAATACAAAAGAGAAATTATTACATGGTTAGTTGAAATGACTGTGAATTATACATCATTCATTTTCTAACATAGAAAACTAATAATACTTGATACAGTATAATATCTATTAGAGTAGGAAATCTGCAAGGCATTTCCGAAATGTAGATCTTTTGCTTTGTTCACCCATTTCTCGTGGCAATGTGTTCCAAAGTTTTGGTCCTAAGTAGAAATCGAAAATTGTCCCTGTGTGGTTCTAAATTTGGTAAGTACAACATTCTTTTTTCATTTGTTCTTGTCCTGTAAGTATGATGCACAATTTGGCAATAGTCATACAGAGGGTGCGGAATAGTTCCATTGCAGAGATCGTAAAAACTAAGAACTTATGTAACCTAACAACATCTAGAAGTTCAATGGTTCTGAATGTGTTCGTAACGACGAAAATGTTATAGCTCTCGGTCATTTTTTGAGAAATATGTATATAACTTAAGTGAGAAGTACTGCCCCATCTACACCTCAATACCATATAACATGTGTGGCTGTATAAAAGATTTATACAAAAGTACAAGAATGCGCTGCGGAACATACTGTCTTAATTTATACAATGCACCTACTTTCCTTCGAACACATTTATTTACCAATTGAATGTGAGGTTTCCAAGTAAGATGACATTCAATCTGAGTTCCGATGAAGGATGCAACACTCACCTCATCAATGTCTGTGTAAGATAGTTTTATTGCACCCCTCATCGCAACTAACTGGCGTTTTCCTCTTATTACCATATAATTTGTTTCCTTTAAATTGATTGTAATTTTATTGGCATTACACCATGTTTGAACTTTATGCAGGTTTTCATTTACTTCATTCACATCAATTTCTTTTTGGCGAGCAGCAAAAGTATACGAAAAATATTTGAATCGTCAGCAAACAATCTGAATTTAAAGAAAGAGGAAGAGCGTGGCATATCATTAATAAATATCAAAAAGAGTGTAGGCCCCAAAACTGACCCTTGCGGGACACCACAAGTTATAGTCTTAGAAATGTCGAGACCATTCCTTTATAAGATAGCAGCTGAGATCTGTTGGACAGATAATCAGCAAACCATTGAAGTGGAATTCCACGAATACCATAATGAGCCAGTTTACATAAAAGAATATCATGATTTATCGTATCAAAAGCCTTTTTAAAATCTATGAAAATACAAAGTGTTATTTTTTCTTCGTCAAGTGATGTCATTAGTGTATCTACAAGATCAATTAAAGATAATTTCGTACTGTATCTTTTACGAAAGCCATACTGGTGTTTATAAAAAATATCATTGGACTAAAACAAAAATCAACCAGCCTATCATTTACAATTTTCTCTAAAACCTTTCCAATTATTGGCAGAACCAAGATAGGTCGGTCCTTTCGGTCCTTTTTTTTTTTTTTTAAATATATTGGTGTTACTTTGGCCATCTTTAACCCTAAAGGGGCCGGGCTTTTTTGGCTATGCTCAGACCGGGGGGGGGGGATGGATCCCCCCCCCCCCGAGATCTCGGCCATCGGTGGTGCGATCGCGATGAAATTTGGCATGCGTGAGACCCGCGTCATAATCTACAATATTGTGTCATAAAATTTTTTTAAACAAGCAATTTCTAATTTTAATTAATTAATTATGCAAATTAAGCTCAAGTTCATATTTTAGCCTAATTAAAAGCTTTGAGAGTCTAATTTTTGCTCTGTAAATCTGTTTTGGCATATTCAACAATTGTACATCACAAAAACTTCCAAAACTCATTTCAATTCTTATGTATTTTACTGTTTTCAGAATTTCTTACGTATTTCGTTGTTTTTCAACTTTTGTTTTTTCTTTGTTTTTTTATTGGAAATTGTTACTGACCACTTTTCTACCATAATTAGCACAAAACTAATCAATGGAAGTGATTAATTGTAAAAATAATCAGGTTTTTATGACTTTCATGACAGAGCACTGTTTTCCTTAGGAAATGTACACAAAATCACAAAATTGTGCCCGTTTTGGGGCGACATTCTGTTACAAAAATGGGCGTGGCTTCGCAAAAGTATACGCGAACGTCGCAAATTTGGTCTCAAAAGTTGCGCGGGACTTGAACAAACAAAGTCAAGAAGCCTCGCGACGAGGCCTTCTCGCGTTACAGAATTATAGCGCGAAACGTCGAGGGGGGGGGGGGCGGATTCCGCCCCCCCCCGGCCCTTTTAGGGTTAAGGCTTGAGGATAAATTCTAGTTTCTAAGGACAAATTAAAAATGTAAAGCAATGGCTTACAAACAACACTTGCTGCATCCTTTAATAATCTTACTGATAAATATATATCCATATAATTTCTTAGAGTCTAATGCGAATAAATATACAGCAAACATATAGCGTTACAAATAAAATTTACTATTTTTCATGTTCACTTCAAGAGGACCACTAATTTGTGAAGAAGTAATATACAGGTTAATGGTATTTGGTAGACTTGTGAGATGTAATTAATATAACATTTTTATTAGGTGATCCGTGAATGCTCCCGGATCACCTGTTTTTGTACGAATTAATTATTTTTTTCCTTTCTTTCTTCCTTTTTTCTGTACAAATTTTCTTGTATCGATTATCTCAAAAAGTTTGATTCCCTATATCATTTGAAACTTACGTCACTTATTTGTCATGATCTATTAACACATGGATTGCATAGCCTTTCTTCCTTTGTGATCAGTCAACCGCGACGTCAATATGACGTCATTTTCTGAAATCACTTTATTGTATACATACCCCCATTTCCATTTCTACTTGGCATTTTACAGTGAAACTTGGTAGGTATATATCTGATGATCCATGTGAACAATACAAAACACAAATGCCCTGACGTGCTCGAAAGTGCCGGTGATTTTACTCTTTATCAACGTGTCAAACTATAACATCCCGTAACTTTTTCATTTCAACCCCGACTTTGTTGAAAATTGTACTGTTTCTCCCTTTAAATGAATGTTATTCATCAACGTCAACGTCACTATAGAGTTGCATTGCAGAATAGCGTGGGTATCAGTGGAACTTGGATTTGGACCACAATGGGGACGAACTAGTGATAAGCAACATATACCTGAACGGGATGTAGTTTGGTCTCCACACTTCCAATCCCTTCCACGGTGGTGACGGCAGCACCGTGGACAGAACACACTGGAACAAGACATGCATTTACCGCTCGGTGCCTGCAGAACAAAAACGGAATGGGTACTTTTACTGATGACTCCTTAATAAGAAAGATACCAATATACTAAGTCGTTGACTGAATGCAGTCAATATTGAGAGAACAAATCAGTGAAGTTAGACGAAAATCAGACAATCCGTTCAACACTTATCTGAATTTATAACTTATGGATGTGTACGTTTCTGTGTCGTTATCCTGGATGAAAGGATACAACACTTTGTAGGACTGTGGGACAATGATGTATAAATATTTAAAAGAAATCTTCAAAATGTATTTCTTTTTTTTTTTCTAAACATGAAAAGCGTACATTCCCTTGGGTTGTAACAGACACACATTAAGGGCAACATTCTTCCTCCTGCTTTCTGAAAGAAGTAAGTCAAGTACTTTTTCAATATGCTAGAAAAAAGAAGAAAATAATGTTGTGTTACGTAGGCCCTATGGGTACACGTCACGAGACCGACACCCATGAATCATACAGCCCACGAGTCATACAGCTCATGAGGTATACAGCCCATTAGTTCGACACTAAACTAACAAGGCCCACGGACTATCACATTTAGCCCCGTGTTGTATCTGTCGAACTCGTGGGCTGTTTTTACCTAGATATAGTGTCGAACTCATGGGCTTTATTTGCCTAGTGTCGAACTCATGGGCCGTATGACTCATGGACCTGTTTTCAATGTTGCACTCGTGGGCTTTATAACTCGTGGGGTCGGTTTTGTGGGATGACCCCGGCCCTATACATATCATTAATTATTCGTATGCAATACTGAGTTTCTTACGTGACATTTCCCGGCGATGAGCTGTCACAAGACGAGATCATAACCGTACACGATCCGCATCCTCCTTCTGCGCACCCTAGTTTGCTGCCTTTCAAACCGACTATAATATGTTTGTGGTTTTTTTCGTCATGGAACATAAGGAGTCTCTCATGAAACTGACATGAAATTCTCAACTTAAATTGCACATATATAAGCACACACACACACACACACACACAACACAAACAGGAAACCGCTCAGGCATATACATCTATTATAACTAACACGTTGAGTGAATGACTTGAAGTTATGGAGACTGCTTATCAAAAGGAGTCACTTTGAGCAAAAACAACAATTTATAATGTGCTACTGCCGCCAAGTTAAACATTAATCATACCATGACATAATGCAGGATGAATGAGTACTGTCTCCGATATATCATAATTCCCAATCAGGCCATAAATAAGGCACATTCTGTGTTCGAAAGTATAACGGGTAGAATATAAACAACAAAAACAACAACAACATAATTACAAATAAGGATACGGCGATTTCGCAGGAAGGTCAGAAGATTCATCTCTGGATCTGGGTTTTTCTCAACTACCTGCAGGGAGAAAATTTGAATTACGTATTGTGCAGCCAGATAAGAAGGCAATGACAACGACTTCTCAGATTGAAAAAAGAGATATTGACATATTTATAAAGATGACACACTGGCTAGTTCTATAGACAGTTAAAAATAAAGATGCAGTTTGATTTCATTAAAGCTGTGTCCTCGTCACTGGTATTTATACTCTTTACGTTTTGAGGTATACATTTATTGTTGTGTTGCTCTCATTCGGATCGAGTAAACACGTATAATTGAAAATTAGCCGACATCCCGCGATGTTCAAAATGTTCAGTTGTATACGGTTATTGATGCATTTGCATTAAGCAGTATAGCAACAAGACTCTTATATCATTTAAAATAAGCACAGTATAGGGCTAAGTTGTCGATTTCGAGATACGGCTTTGAAGCTAATAGAATACGCTACATCGCATTGGAATTCTACTTTTTCCTATATGGACTTTGTACACTTACATAGGCTGTTAATATGAATAACTTCAGTCGATATACCTTTATGACGATAACTATGCATATATATTTGAACACAATACATGCATCTAAAAGACGGCTACAGTGAATCAATTAATGATCTGTGAAACAATAGAATAGAAAAAATTTGTACTAACCCGTTTTCCATTGCAAAAGAACACAAGGTGATTATTCGAGTCTGCCATGACCGATTGTTATGCGCCCATCCAGTAGAGTATACAGGAGCTGTCGATTTCACGACGGAATCTAAGCAAGTACAATGTCATAAAACGATGCAGTGTTAAAAATTCACTTCTTCCAGACGCGACTGCTCTCTCTCGTCGCCACAAAATGAGCGTGGGGACCAAAGTTCGATTTGGTATGAATTACGAGTTATATTGAGTTTAACATGACATTGTATGCGTACCGGGATCGCAGTCGTATAGCTTTCATCGCAAGACCGGGGATAGATTACAAACTGTTGGGGTGGGTGGGGTGATTTAAAGTCCTGGTACAAAGTAAACATTGGTCAGGGAAACGACATGATGAATAACATACACATAGAGACCTAACAAAACTGCAGTCTGTGATTTTTTTATTGTGAGTATTATCCGGGATTGTTATAGATATTTCAGTGATGCACATGTACATAAAACAGGAACTAACTAATCAAATCATGAACCGATCTAGTTTCTGTTGTCTCTGTCTTTGGTGAAAATCTTAAATAAGCCAGTTCGGAGTTAGCTCATGGGCACATTGGTCCGAATGACCTTTCCTTTTTCTCAGTCGGTTAGGGGCACTTCAATTGTTTTAGAGCGACAGAATGCGTAAGCTTTACATAACAATTTATGGAATTCATTGATCCTGTTCAAACAAAGAATGAACTTGCGTTGACCAGATGACCAGAATGATCCGTGAATTAAAGGGATGGTATTGGTGGAGATGAGAATTGGGCTTTTAACTTTTTGCGAGATACCAAGAACACACTTATGATATAGTACAGAGCATACCATTTTAAGAGGAATTCAAAGTTTATTTGATGAAAATCGGGTTTGGAATGACTGAAACATCCAAAAACAAAGTAAAACAAAGCGATCGTAATAAAATGTGGGTCCCACACTTCATTAGAATCGCTCTTTTTTGGATATCTCAGTCATTTCAAAACCAATTTTCATCAAATAAACATTGAATTCCTCATATAATTACATGCTCTTTCATATTTCATAAGGGGTTTCTCATTATCTCACCAAAAAAAAAAAAAAAATGTTAGAAACCTGAACTTAGGTCTCAACCAAAACTACACGATCCCTTTAACACTTGGGAAAGCATCCATTTCGTTATTTTGCATTGAATGTATTGACGATCTCTTTCTATTGATATTGCCAAATACCACTTTTGCTGCCAGGTGGATGTGCTGGCAAGCAGCATTTATAAGTATTTCATGAATAATCATTACATTACAGATGCTTATCCCAGTGATATTAAAAACCAACATGCCTGTTGGTCCGAATGACCTTGTTTCTGCTCATGCGCAAAGTGGAACTCCGAACTGGCTTTATATGCAAGATGATCAGACGTATACACACGCGCGCGCGCACACACACACACACATACACAATACAACACAAAGGAGGACATAGCGTCATCCGATTTACGACAAAAACAAAGCCGAAACCCAAATAAATGAACACAATATGAAAATATAGATATGTTTATATACACTGAGACAAATTGAATGCACAGGTATTTCTATCCTGTTATAAGCCACTTCACAATAACAGCTCATGATTTATGCAAATTGGTACAAAAAGACCTTTTTTTATCTCAGTTGTTTAGGCATAATGCATAAGCTTGCCCCACTAACAATGTCTAATGTCCCCTCAGATGCTCAAAATTAATCTTGATTTGAATCACGAATAGTAGGCACCTATTATTCATATCATATTGTAGCCAAGGAGTTAAATTATCTAGTTCCAGCAGAGAAAATATTGAATTATGCAGAGTTATGAAAGAAACACTGCCTTAATTTGCATAAATAAAAAAAAAACCTTACGTATGAGACAAAAAAAAAAATCAGATAATATTGGTCGAATTTGTTTTTGACCTAATATAGGGGTCAAGGAGTTAAATTATCTAGTTCCAGCAGAGAAAATATTGAATTATGCAGAGTTATGAAAGAAACACTGCCTTAATTTGCATAAATTAAAAAAAAAAACCTTACGTATGAGACAAAAAAACAAATCAGCTAATATTGGTCGAATTTGTTTTTGACATGACCCCTATATTATGAGATAGTATAATTTGAAATTGGTGAGACAAGTACCAGGTGGTTGATTATGAAAATAATGCATTTTCCCAGAACAGAGTGTCCCATGCGTCAATGTTTGAGTATTTTCCAAAGTTACTCTACACTGAAAAATCAAAATTCCAGAAGTTCTAATTTATTCACTTTAACTCCTGATTAACAAAACTATAGGTGCTGAAATTTAAATAGTCCTTCATCTAACTAATTAAAGTTTGCTTACGTATGGGACATTAGATGCAAATCGGACTGAAATTCAGCGATCTGGTAAACAATTTGGGAGAGTAATGTTCAATAAAAAGAAGACAAAATACGAATGGCTATTGGTATCTGCAATAACCCTTTTGTGTTTTCATTGTGTACTAATTAAATTTATGCGTGGAACAAAGGGGATGGTGTGGAGCATTGACATTTTTCAAAACAGATATTAAACGATCTCGTGCACACTTTGAGGGAAATAAATGGAAAATGCATGCTCGTGCACACTTTGAGGGAAATAAATGGAAAATGTTTAATCCCAAGTAAAACTGAATATTGAATTCATGGCGCTTAAATTGCTAAATTTTCCACGCGTGCGTCTTTTCACTATATAATAATAGTGTACCAAGTCTTAACTTTGAGATGGTCAGTAGAGGGAATGTGTCGATATATACCCCGTCCCATACGACGGAGCTTTTGCATATTATATAGAACTAAAAATTTACGATCTGGAGAACATTTTGGGGGAATAGTAAGAAAATCTTAAATGAAAAGCTCGAGAAACATTACTATTGAGACCATTCAAATCACATGAATGACTAGATCAGATTTCTGCTGTTTTCGTTTTTTCAATGTGCAAACAGTTTAGACGGTATAATAGCGGGGGAAGATGTAGGATGAATTTCCCCTCCTTCTCGATGAAATATTTGAATTAGTTTAGAATTGAAATTCAACGATCTGTTGCACTCTTTTGGTGGTATTTTGAGAAAGTTTTCAATCAAAATAGTAAGAAAAATAAATATTCAGTGATATGGTAATCGAACGGTTCAGTGTAGAGTTTAGTGCACTTTGTGTTGTTTACAGCGCAAAGGCGCTCGCTTACTATGTGTTAGTTTCAAGATTACAGGACAAATAATAATAGAATCAGATTTAGGCCCCCACCCGGCACCCCCGGCCCCCAGTACGCCCCCCTGTGTCTGATATTTTCATGTTGGCCGCGGAGGCTTCACGCGGCTGCTGGTCGGAGGGCTGAGGAGGGCCCCTGCACATGTAAAAAATAATGATAATAATAATAATAAATAAATAAATAAATAAATAGATAAAACACGAAAATCCTCCGTACAGACGCATTTGCCTTTCTGTTTACGAACGCAGGTGAGTGGGTCTGGACAACATCACAGCAAAACCACTGACTGAATGAACATTAACAAAATGGCGTTCAATACCCCTTGCCTTGGAGATTTACTCCTTGGAACCCACACACACACAAGCCCTGGCCTGGATGGCTTGTGCCGAAAGGGTGGGTTGGGTGGTGGCGCGTCGCGTTAATGGGAACACCACCCTTCGTCCAAAGCCCCTCCGGTTTTGCCGAAAGGGTGCGTTGGGAGCGTTGGGTCGCGTCGCGTTGACTGGAACCTCACCCTTCGTCCAAAGCCCCCCCCCCCCCCGGTTTTGCCGAAAGGGTGCGTTGGTACTTTTTCTCATGTAATATTAAAAGACGAGTTTTGAATTTATATTTAACCTTCAAACAACCATTTCAAAGATGCTATCGTCCGGATCGGTTTACACTCTATTACCACCTGGTCTACAGCCAGTTGGTCTAATAGACTGTTTAATACCAGTTGGTCTAATAACCAGTTGGTCTAGTCATCATTTCGTCCAATTACTGTTTGCTCTAATTGTTATTTGGTTTAATTACTATTTGGACTACAGTCAATTCGTCTAATAATAGCCATTTGGTCTATTTTTGGTCTATTATGAGTTGGTCTAATTCCATTTCGTCTAATCATCAAATTGTCTAAAATAAAACCAAATTTGTCCAATATAAATTTGGTGTACACATCAATAAAAAGGCCCCTCCCCCCCCAAAAAAAAAAGCCCAGTTGGTCATATAGACGAAACGATGATTGGACCAAATGGTACCTGATTAGACCAGGAGGCTGGCTATTAGACCAAATGACAATAAGATCAATGGTTATTAGACTAAATGGGTGTAGACTAAATGATGATAGACAGAGGCTAGACCAACTGAGCAATGGACCAAAATTAATGATGTGTACACCAAATTTATATTGGACAAAATAATTTGGTTTTATTTTAGACCATTTGATGATTAGACGAAATGGAATTAGACCAACTCATAATAGACCAAATCGGTATTTGATGATATAAATTGGTGTTAGACCAAAAATAGACCAAATGGCTATTATTAGACGAATTGACTGTAGACCAAATAGTAATTAAACTAAATAACAATTAGACCAAACAGTAATTGGACGAAATGATGACTAGACCAACTGGTTATTAGACCAACTGGCTGTAGACCAAGTGGTAATAGAGTGTAAACCGATAATAATGATAATAATAATAATAATAATGATAATAATAATAATAATAATACATTACATTTGTAATGCGCTTAATACAAAATGGAATTAGACCAACTTTCGTCTCTTCCCTGTGCGCTTAGAAACCGATCCGGACGATAGCCTCTTTGAAATGGTTGTTTGAAGGTTAAATATGAATTCAAAACTCGTCTTTTAATATTACATGAGAAAAAGTACCAACGCACCCTTTCGCCAAAACCGGGGGGGGGGGGGGGGCTTTGGACGAAGGGTGGGGTTCCAGTCAACGCGACGCGACCCAACGCTCCCAACGCACCCTTTCGGCAAAACCGGGGGGGGGGGGGGGGGCTTTGGACGAAGGGTGGTGTTCCCATTAACGCGACGCGCCACCACCCAACCCACCCTTTCGGCACAAGCCGGCCTGGATAGGATGTTACATAACCGTCCCCGTATGGCGTATGCCCCATGTACCATACAGCACGGTATGCGGCCATAATAGTGCGCAAAGCAAAGCCATCCGTTGTAGCTCCACGGGCCTACCAGGGCAGCGCAGGGCAAGGCAGGCAGGGAGGTGTGAAAGTCGCTCTCGTAGTAGTGTACCAGTACCCGGGGCATTTCATGAAAGAACTTGTCGGATAAAATGTCCGACAAGTCAATTATATCCGACAAGTTCAGAGAAATCAGCCAATCAGACTAAAGAATTTCTCAAAACTTGTCGGATATAATTAACTTGTCAGGTATTTTATCCGACAAGCAGAGACTCGATCCAACCCCAAGCACCTTCTGATCTGGAGATTCTCCCGCCCGAGACCCCTAGCAAACGGGAGACTTAAGTTGATGCGTTCGAAGCGCGAAGTTCCTAGGGTTCTAGATGCTCTCTGGTGCTATCTAAGGCTTACTTTTTCAACATACGATAGCAATAAGTAAGAAATCCTTTCCAACGGGAGACACAGAGCCGGGGCGGGAGAAATTAAATCTCAAGCGGGAGAACGGGAGATTTTGCAAAAATGGGTTTTCGGCGGGAGATCTCCCGTCGAAAACGGGAGAGTTGGCGTCTCTGCGACAAGTTCCTTCATGAAACGCCCCCCCCCCCCCCCCCCCTAGTCAGGGATCCCGGAGCACACCTCCCTGCATATACTGCGCCATCCCTGGCTGGGCCTGGCGCCTACCGACAGCAACTAGCAAAATCAGCTGGTACATGCTGTTATCATGGTTTAATATCGGAGACTATTTTTTCTAATACTCGCACTACTAACCTTGATCTTGACTCACGAAACTCGAAGGCCCAGAGGGCGCCAGTTATAAATTCAGAGTTGTCGCACCAGACGAGCTAGCAACAGGGACGAACGCTGTCATTCCGCTTCGTATAAGCTGCGCGTTCACTCTTTTTATGACGGTCTTTTACGAAACGCACCATCGAGTGTAAGGACAAGGTATATGGACGGTCACGTATCACTGTCACATACGTTGCACTGTGCATAATACACTCGTACTCCTGACGAGGGTACTGTACTAGTAGTCACTGACCATAGAGCTGTATTTATAACATGTCACTGACCTACACTGTAAATAAGCCATAGTAATCTGTGTTTCAGACGTTTGTAATTATCATTATTGGCTCGACCTAAAAAGTCGTTACCGGTATACAGTCAGTCCGCAGCACGTATGCTAATGAGCCGATCCGGCAAGATTTATTCAGCACTCTCGTTGACGATCTTTGCGTTCGAAAGGTGTCTCGTCGTGCGAGATTTTGCGAGACTTTGATAGGGCTATGGTTTTCATAGTGTAGCGACTTGTACATACATTTGTCATGGCTACAAGTCACGGTAAATTGTTCTCCAGACTTTGATCTTTATTTTGATACTAAATTTGCGTATAACATCGGATCTTATCATGACTATATAATCAGTTGAATTTGCGTAAATTTTACCTGCTTTTCACGGAAGATTTTGTCGTCTAAAGTTCTTTTTTGGTTCCTGACCGGATTAAGAAACTGTTGTTTCTGATTTTGGCTTTTTCGTAGAGAGGAAACTTAGATGCTCATCATATGTTGGAGTCAAGGAGACGCAAGCATGATTTACACTAGTTTTTCCGTTTTGAAATGTCTGTAAAATTCACTCCTAAGCCGGAAGTATGCTCCGCACAAAGTATACAGTGGCGCGAAAGAGCTCTCTCATTGGACAGTGCTTGCATTCAGCGCTTGAACTACACGCGTGCCAAGAAACCGCAAGTGGCATGAAACCGTTATGTAGCAGCGTAATGACGTAATGCAAGCGCTGAATGCAAGCGCTGTCCAATGAGAGAGCTTACTCTTGAGATTACACGGTTTCAAGCTGATCAGCACTGACATCGATGTATACTTTACTGGTTCCTGACCGGATTAAGCAACAAATTGTCAAGATATTTACATGGATACAAAGATTAGGAGATGGACTACCAAATAAAGCATTTTCATTGAGACGCAAGGTGAATTTGATATTTTTTTGACGTCTTGAACGTGTACTGCACGAATTACTTTTTTCATCATTTTTCAAGCTCAAATTACGCTATGATATTTTTCATTTACAATAATTTGAGTAACATGTGACGATAGTTTACATATTTTCCTTGAATTTGATACTAAATTTGTGAACATAAGGTGTATTTTTGTTGCCGAAAGCCCAAGGACAAAATCCCCTTACGCAGCTCAATACGTATGCAAGCCTATAGAGCGGGCTTGCATACGAGTTGAATAAATACGAGCGAATTATCGGGTGCTGCGGACTGCCTGTATAGTGAGAGTTGGCAGCCTAAACCAAGTCACCTCCTTGCGTAAACATTGAGTAACCGCTGGAGACAATTAAGTTTCGTTCATTGCGACAATTTCGTTATAGCCTACCTAATAACTTCTTGTAGCCTACCTAATGACTTAGTTATTTATCGACACAGGCAAAAAACGGGACATAATTTTAAAATCTCCCAGTCTCGGCATGGAACTCAATGGTCTCAGCATGTATCTAGCATAGGCCCTATAGTGATCGTTAACGGGCCGTTAACAATCGCCCCGTCACTGTACAGGCATGCTAATTGAAAACCTGGAAACAATGGACTGCACATTACTTGAATATGAAACCATTCTGAAGTAAATAATTTTTACACAACGATAGATATAATCATGGAGCTATAGCTCCATGATATAATGTACTCTTAAATGAATCCCACAAGGATTGGAACAATGATCCCCCAGCATTCCCACTGATTCCCACTGATCAGTTACTAGCCATCTCATTTAAGGGGCAATATCAGGTCCACCATTTGAACAACGTAAGTGTAACATGAACTGTGAAAAAAAAAAGACGGGCATATAAGGGATATCTAAATGTAGATACAACGCGCCATAGCACCAACATACTGTATGGACAGCACCTCAGAAGAAGAATGAAGATGGGAGTCGAGTAACTAGCTATCACAATACTGTAGGTCTGGTCTACTACGTTACTAGTGTCTACTACTATATTACTACGCCTCCTACATGCTATCCTGTATACTATAGCCAGGGCCGGCGGGCGGAGCGTTTTCAAAAGTGGGGGTGGGGGGGGGGGGAACTTCCGGGTTTGATGAGCTAATAAACCCCCCCCCCCCAAAAAAAAAAAAAAAAAAAAGTCCTCAACTCATCTCTCCTCTTCCACTTCCGGGTTTCTTCAGCTGACAAGCAAGAAAAAAAAAGAAAAAAAAAAAGGGGGGGGGGGGGTCTTCAGCGGACAAACATAACCTTACCGCTCACACTGCAAAATCTCTATCTAATTCTGTTAAGTGCCACTTGCGTACTTCCGGGTAAACCTCCGGGCAACCAAAGTGATGACACCTTATGAATTCCTTTGTCTGGTGCACAAAAAGTGTGGGGGCCCGAGCCCCCACGGCCCCCACGGCCCCCACGGTTCCGCCGGCCATATAGCTATATGTATACTAGTTATACTCCTACACAATTTACTACAGCATACTACTATATTATAGCTTTGATCGTGGAGCTATAGATACGGTGCAGCTCAATGCTTTGACCGAAAGATCGGTCTGTAACTGATCGTTGCATGGGGATATGTTCCGCGGAAACTGCGTCTAGCTCCACGGACCCCCTTGATAGCGATAACGTCAAAAAATATTAGACTCCTTCGAACGGAAAGATCCTTCTGTCTACAGTAATTATAGCTCCTATACTACCGTATGTCCCCCCCCCCCCAAAAAAAAAAAAAATACAACGGGACCTTCCGCAATGATATCTTTAAATATAGTGAATCAATCTAAATACAAATTCAGGGTATGAAACTACATGTATAACTCATTGCCCACAATATTAAAGAAAACCCCATTCGATTTGCTTCGATGGTCAAAGAGAAATGAGGAATTTTGTAGAGAATGTCAAGAGCATCGAAGTGCTAAACTTGGAAGAATCAGACTCATGACATGCTTTACAACAATCCACATTTCTATGACCGCTCTGCAAAATAGGGCTAAGATGTTACGTTTTAAGACCCTGGAGTAGCATTTAGATATTTTAAAATCAAATTGGGTGTTATCAATGCGAAAATCTGATTGTATTTTTTTTTTGGGGGGGGGAACATATCGTATACTACTACTACTGTACGACTACTACGACTGTCATATACCACTACTTCTATGTTCCACTCTAAATACTATTGTACAACTACTCCATGGAATTGACTCAACGATCATGCAGGGGCTGACATGACTATTGACCTTGACCCCCCCCCCCTCGGTCCTGCACCCCACCCCCCCCCCCCAAAAAAAAATATTCCGCGGCCCCTGACGATGGTGTGTATCAATTTTCTTCTCGATATCCTGATGGTCAAAGGAATTAGTGTAGTCTTGGAGGGGAACAAAACAAAAGAAGCCAAACAAAACACATTTAATGGACCATGGAACCCATTTTAGCAAATAGGGGAAGCAGAATGCACTAGGGGTGGGGGGGGGGTGGGGATAGAGGTTGTTTCAAGCAGAGGCGGATCCAGGCGGGCACGCGCCCCCTTTATAGATCAAAAGAAAAAAGGGGGGGGGGGGTGTGGAGGGCACGTGCGCCACCTTTTAGATAATTTTGTGAAGGGGCCCCCTCTTAATTCATGGATCTGCCCCTGTCAAGAAGCCAATTGGGTCAATTGTTGCTGTCTTTGTTTGTTGTCTGTGGTTTTATTTATTCATTTTTTTTTGGGGGGGGGGTGTCTGGGGCTCTGTAGAGTAGACTGATCTCTTTAGAGAATATAGGCCCCTGGAGTTCAGTGGCGAGGGGCCTGGGGAAGGAGCATTGACCTCTGACCCAACCAACAATCAGTTTTACACCCCACCCCCACCCCACACACGCACATAGAGACACACACATTTTAATTCAATTCAATTCAATTCAATAATGGGTTTATTTCAATCGTATTTCAGTCGGTGACTGAATTACACGATGTTACAATAAATACATACACAATACAGATAAAAGAATTGTAAAATAAATTACAAAAAGCATTTCCATTGTACACATCGGGGCCTACTTAACCAGAATATATGGACTCGAGAGGAAGGGAGGAGGAGAAGAAAGACAATAGGGGGTTAGAGAGGCAGAAATGAGGGTGGGAGAGAAAGACAAGGAAAGGGAAAGGGGAGTCCGTGTAAAAGAAAACATTAATAATCATAAACATTATCAATTACTAGTACGATACATATGTTCTGTCATTTACATATCGTTCATTACTTCAAAATGCTAGAGCATCCAACAAATTCCTTCAAATATAATCATATGAATGAAGTTAGAAAATAATACACGATGCAGAAACGGATATGATGAGATTATCAATTGTAAAAAATGATACAATAAACAGAGTTACATACGTATTTTCATAGAATAAACTGAATTCCTCTATAAAATTATACACTCTTTCATATTAAATAGGATATTCTCATCTCAAAATCATCGTCAAGCGAGGGAAACTGCATGAGTACCATCCCCTTAATAAAAAGAAATGTGCACATCCCTTTGATGATGGTGTCAGTCTGTCCGTGGAGATATAGCTCCATCGTAGGAGTCCATGTCTGTCCAAGAGGAGGCAGGTATCGTGATACTTGTTTACCTCTCTGGGGGGCATTTCATGAAGCGTTTTGGTCGGATATGTTTCTGCCAAACTGTTACAAGCTACTGAGATCCTTGCATCTGATTGGCTGAGAGCAAATTTGTCCACCAACTTTGTCGGACAAAATGCTTCATGAAATACCCCCCGATCTGTGAGAAGAATAAGCGTTATAATAATACATGACAACGGCTTGACAAAAGACTATGAACAATTCTCTATTGCGTAACGATTACGTGCGCTCGCCGAAGTGCTGAGTGACAGCACCTTCCTGGCAACAATTTTCACCGTGATGCCGACATTGCCGTATTTTACCATTTTCAGTGTAAGTTCTACTTTTGTTTAAGTTGACGTTACGCTCTCAGACTCAGAATGCCATGAGGGGTTAATCTTGAGGTATTTCCTGTTGCATCAAATGAAATGGCAATGATTGTGAGATCGTGTTCGAACCAGACTCGACGCCCGGCTCAAAGTGAATAGTCCCACCTATGCTAATCGACGTATCGTGACAGTTCTGCTTTAATATTGAAATTCCCTCTACAGTACAGGCATTAATATTGTTAGACAGAAAAATCTGTCTTCTACATCTACGATGCTTCTCATCAAAGCCTGTACAACAAATGGATAAGGATTTCCTGTGGTGTGGCGTTTCTGACAGTGGATGTAATTTGTGCTTTGTGCTCTTTTGAGCTAAGTGTAAAATTAGATTAAGATTAGAAGCTTGTAAGTTGTGTATACTGACGCTAATCTTGTAACGCGGGTTTCCAGGTGCTCATTCATTGTGCAAGTAAAAAGATCTCTGCCATATACATCATATAAGAGTCTGCTTAATCTTAGTTGGCTTCTATGGCTCTCTTGAACTGTCTGGAGGAGTATTTTATTCCTCAATTAATTTTTTACTTTATTGGCTATCGAGGCCATCCATGAAGCCAGATGCATGTGCATATGCAGTCTCTTCAGATCATATCCCTGACGACCAGATAAAATTACAGATCTATTTTTGGTTAATAATAATGTAGATTCTATGACTGGCTCTGGCTGTCTTCTTTTTGTGGTTTTTGTACCCGTAACTCTCACCGTCACATGGACATGGAGGCATTACAAAATGAATAATTTGAGATTTTGTGGGATGGACTGAGACATGTTATGCAATTTTTATGTTAATAGTGTTGAATCTTTCTTCTTTAGAGGGGAACTCTGGATGATTTTAAGACTTTTAATACATTTGAACATCAACATGATCTAGAATTTGGTCTCCCTAGTCCTATCTTACTCTCCTTGTTCAGTGTGATTCGTTTTGTTTGTTTGTTTGTTTGTTTTTTTCAGAATATTGGCTTGTCTGCTCAAGGATCATGATAAATTCCGCAAATGTATATTGCAGTATCAATTTATGTACTTCTTGATGTGAAATTATGAAAATCAGCCGGCATGCCCAGCTTCAAGTTCTGACACAAAGTCCTTTTCTTATCTTGACTCTAGAGGTATTCTTTAATAGTTCTACTTTGTCACTTTACCTCTCTCCAATTGAAGACTTAAGTTTAAGCCAGCCCGGGCAGAGATCAGATTCTTATAAGTGACAGACTGACAGTATTGAAACTAGAATGATAAACACTATTGAAATGAGTTTGTGATAGTAGTTACAGTCATTTATGTATCAGTAAGAATATACAGTAGATAAAAGTTGATGAAATGTTTCTATGCTCGCCTGAATAGAGTATGCAATTACGTAAAATTTTGCAGCCACCGATGCACTGCAATTTACATAACAAGAATTTACTTGAATTCTTTGAGGTGGTATGTATCTCATACTCATGCATAATGCAATCAATTTAATGTGGTAAAACTTTCATAAATTTAAGTGCAGTATCAAGTAACTTCAAATTCTGTTTTTCCAAGGAAAATATTGAAGAGTGGCGTCAATAAAACAGCACACATCCTGATGACTTGCTTAGATTTTTAGCTTTGATATTTGTAAAAGTTGTTTCTTTTAATCCTGCAGGTGCATACAACTTAATGTTGGGAGATGGCTGCCAAGCTACTAAGATCTGGCCTTCGCAACCCATGGGTAACTGGGTCCCTACTAGGTGTGACTGGTGGGATAGGTGTAACATTGGCAACAAAACAGGGCTATATCGACTGGTCATCTGTTGGCATTGTCAGATTCGGTCGAGCCTTCTTTGCAGTAAGTTGGCAGTGAGGTGACTGTAGTGATAGAACCATTAGTTATACCCCCGCCAAACGAAGTTTGAAGGGGGTATATAGGAATCAGCGGACGGTCGGGCGATCGGTCGGTCGGTCGGGCGGGCGGGCGGTCGGGCGGTCGTTCTGTTGCAAATCTTGCGTCGCGAACTACTTCCTCAGTTTTCAACCGATTCCCATAAAACTTGGCACAGATGTGTGCCTTGGGTTGTAGATGTGCAAGACGTATTTTTTGACAGTACCCAAAAGTACGTTGCCATGGTAATGGCATATTATGGGCAAAAATGGGTACAAATCTTGCGTCGCGAACTCCTCCCACAGTTTTTGATCAATTTTTATGACATTAGGTACAGATGTTCATCTGAATATGTTAATGTGCAACACACATATTTCCGCAGTGGCAAAAAGTGCGTTGCCATGGTAACGGCATGTTATTGGTAAAATATAGGGCAAAATGCTTCATGGCAAAACTGCTTCATCAGTGTTCTTCCAATTCTCATGGAATTCATATTGAATGTTTGTCTTAGGATATAGGTCAGCATGACACATTTCTTGACAGTGACAAAAAGTATATTGCCATGGTAACAGCTCACATATTATGAGCCAAAATGATGGAAAATTTTGTGTTGCAAACTACTTCCTCAGTTTTTGCCCAATTTCCATGAAACTTGGTACAGTTGTGTGCCTTTGGTTGTAGATGTGCAAGATGCATTTTTTGACAGTACCCGAAAGTACGTTGCCATGGTAACGGCATATTAATGGCAGGAGATCAAGGAAAGATCTTGCAGATTTAACTACTTCCTCAGTTTTTTGACCAAAGCTTATGAAATGTGGCACACACCTTGATCTTGGTGGGAAGATGTGGAAGACATATTTTTCGGATGTGTCGGAAGCTGCGTTGCCATGGTAACGGCATATAAATGGCAGAAGATCAAGGAAAGATCTTGTGGATTGAACTACTTCCTCTGTATTCGACTGAAGCTCATGAAATGTGGCACACACATTGGTCTTGGTGGGAAGATGTGCAAGACATATTTTTTGGACGTGTCGGAAGCTGCGTTGCCATGGTAACGGCATATTAATGGCGGAGGATCAAGGAACGATCTTGTGGATTGAACTACTTCCTCAGTTTTTGACAAAAGCTTATGAAATGTGGCACACACAATAGTCTTGGTGGGAAGATGTGCAAGACATATTTTTTGGACGTGTCGGAAGCTGCGTTGCCATGGTAACGGCATTTAAATGGCAGAAGATCAAGGAAAGATCATTCCTTGGGTAAGACTGTCGTTACGGGGCGGGGGTATTAATCACCTTCAGTGATATTTTTTCTAATGATGTTGGTCAAGTTGCAACCGACACTGCACAATGCAGGCAGTTAATATGAGGCAATTATAATTGCATTTGTAGGAGCATTTGCATGCATCCTGTTGGTGTCACAGCTAAAGGACCTGAGTAGTCTTACTTGCATCTGTAAATCCATGTGGTGATGTTTATAAAGATTGATGACATGTGTAATAGAATTAGTTATTCTGTCCATCACTACTTCAGATAGATAAAAGTAAGCATAAAAGTATAAATAGTGACAACAACGTTGTAATGGTTAGGATCATGAATATCTTAACTTTCCATGTCATCACTAATGTAAAGTTCCTCTGACTATCTTATGCAAATTGATCCAATTAAATCATTAAGTTTCATTTCAGTGCAAGCACATAAAGAATTATTTTCAACTATCAAAGTACTCAAATTTTGTCTTAAATTCTTGTTCATATTGATTCCCAGGCAGGAGCAATTGTAGTTGACTACAAATTGAGTTTAATGGGAAAGGAGAAAGGGTCTGATGTCTATCAAGATTGCATGTCAAAGGTGAGTCATGAAGGATATGCTACAACAGCTTTACCATTTTGTAATTCATGCAAAAGCTATATAATTTCAAACATGCTCAATTATTTTCTTACAAGTTCATAAACAGGCAAGTGTCATTTTTCACATGGGAATTTCTCTTCAATCCTATTTGCATGCTGCACATTTAAAGTTTAAGATAAAACCCATCATCATTTACTCTAATTTACTAAAAAACAAACAAACCAAAACTGCCAAATGTACTTAAAGCTACGCTTTGGTGCACAAATCTTAAGTTTTCTCCATGAAAATTTGATATTTGCATAGAAATCACAGTAATTAAGTTGTCATCTACCTTTTCCAAATGATGGTATCAGTGTCAAAAACCATTGTCATATCCCTGACTTTTTTTTTCATATCCATGTATCCTGCCTTTTTAAACTTCAGATTCACCAGCGATCAGCAGAGAGACTGCGCAGACTGTGCTGCTCTAATGGTGGGGTCTTCATCAAGCTTGGCCAGCATGTCGGTGCTCTGGACTACCTGTTACCCAAGGAGTATGTTGAAACTATGAAAGTCCTGCACAACAATGCACCGCAGTCTTCATTCAAGGAAATCACAAGGGTGGTTGAAGAAGACTTGGGTGTGAAGGTAAGAACGAAAATGTCAGCAGTCCATCTTCGAAAAGACCATAAAAAGCCCGAAGTTGTCTTTTATGTCCCCCACTACATTTGCCAAGTTCCGTGAGAAGATGCCAATTGCAAGCAAAGAGTATGGATCACAAAGCTCAAACTGTGAATTCAACTGGCCATAAGGAAAAGCCACTCTATAATTGAGGTTAACTTAAAAAAAAAAATAATAAACAAGCAAAATGGTAAATAAATGTTGCATTGTACTTGGCAGAAAATGAGAAAATGTGTAAAAAACGAAGTTAAAATATGTGTTTGTTGTTGTTGTTTTGTTTTGTTAAAATTTTTGGTCAATGGTTTTAGCAATTGTAGTCAAGTTTTTGTTGTGCTCTATTTTGGATCATTAGGTTGGTGATATATTCAACGAGTTTTCCCCAGAGCCTGTCGGAACTGCCTCATTGGCTCAGGTCCACACGGCAGTCCTGAAAGATGGAACCCCAGTAGCCGTCAAAGTCCAGCACCCAAATGTCAAGGCCTACTCAGAGGTGGATATGCAAACAGTCGAGGTATGTGATTGACTCCTTTGACTAGTCGGTCTCTTAGTCAGGGCAAAAAGCAAAATTTAGCAGATCTTTCAATGCTCCCAATGTCATTGAATGCAGTTTAGCTGCTTTAATATGCTATCTGTTACTCTATGATGTTAATTTGTATTGGCTATTGTGCAACCTGCTTCTGTAAGGAAGGAAGAAAGTTTGCTCTCACGAAGTTCGGCACCAAATCAAAAAGAGGATTTATCAACCTACTGCCATGTAACTGTTTGCTGTGAAATTCAGATGTAAGCAGCGGTCGATTGTGCCAATGCTGTCCAAAATGTTTGTGCATTCAATAAAAAACCAAAAACAAACAAACATAAGAAACATAGGGTGCATTCGAACGCTCTAAAGCGAACCAAAGCGAACTGAACTAAAGCGTACCGTACCGTACTGTGCTAGTTTGGGAGCGTTCGAATGCTCTGTTGAGAAAGCGTACCTCTCGAGTTATTTTTAGAAAAGGTCACGTTTGTTTGTAGCAAGAAGGTCATTCACCTTGCGCTCGACCTACTTACAGCTGTCCAGAACAAAGAGAATGATGTTTTTGCATTGTGACGTATGCGCATGATACGCGCATGCTTTACAACGAACTTTTGGTACGCTTTGGTACGCTTTTGGAGCACATCGGGAAGTGGTCCACTTTTGGCTCGGTACAGTACGGTGGTACGGTACACTTTAGGAGCGTTCGAACGCTCCCCTGGCGCGGTACGGTACGGTACAGTTCACTTTAGGAGAGCGCTCGAACGCACCCATAGACTATGTGCTCAGAAGTCCATGTTGAGCATTGAGTGAATTCATATACATAAGTGTATGTTTGTGTATATGCGAGACAAGAATATAGGCCACCTACTCTGACACACTTTAAGAGAGATAGAGAGAGATAGGCAAATCTAATCTATTTGACTTCATTTATTTGTAATTATTTTGCAGTTTCTTCTCAATGCTGTGGCAAGGATCTTCCCAGAGTTTGAGTTTCTTTGGCTGGCGGAGGAAATGAGAGAGAAGCTACCGCTAGAGCTTGACTTCCACAAAGAGGGCAAGAATGCAGAAAAGGTTGCCAAAATGCTGCAACACTTCAAGTTTTTGAAGGTGATTTGATAACTGGTGACAGCAGCCTCAGTAGTTCTTGTCCAAAGTTTCAGTTCCACCTAAATTCCCATAAAAGTTTGATTGTTTAATAGTTTGTTTTCCTTCAAATCTCACTCATACATAATTGTTCAATTAGAAATAACAAACTTTGCTTTAAAGGGATATGGTATGATAAGTGAATGATAGGACTTGGTATAATCTTGAATAGAGTGCTATTGAAAACAAAAATATTATAACAGGTTATCTATGAAGTGAAGGCAATTAGTTGTGCATGGAATGACATTGTAAAAAAAAAAAGAGAGATTGTGCATATCATATTTCGTTTGATACTTTTAGTCTTGTGTTTGTCAAAGAGTTAGTGCTTTCTCCTGAAGCACCTCTAAAATTTTAGACTTAAAATTCTTCTCCTAATTCAAAATCTTTTTTTGCCTTCGCTTCACTGGTCCCATTGTATGGTCGTCCCAATTCAGGTGCCAAAGGTTTACTGGAAGCATTCTTCCCCCAGGGTGCTGATGATGGAATATTGTGATGGTGGCAAGGTGGACAGCAAGCAGTTCATGGACCAGATGGGCATCAATGTAAATGAGGCAAGTTCTATGGTCACAGAGGGTGACGTACTGATGGAGAAAAGGTCCTTTTATAGTCTTTGGAAATGTGCTCTTAGTCTTATGGCACAGTTGTATGAAGGAAATATTTGTAAAAGTATTGTAATGTATTTGTCCTGTTGAATGTTGGACAAGAAACTCCACTTGGTTTCAGGATTTGAATGTCAGTTGCACATTCCAAATTCATGTCCATACATCATGCTCAAATTAGATTTATATTAATTTATAACAATTTTAGAGATTTGCTCAAATATCTATAATAAAACTATTTTAGTTGTCATTTGGTATTCATGGTCTCTCTTTCTCCCTGAATGGGCCAAATTAGGATTGAAATTTCATAGTGAAGTGATAAACATGCATTAAAAGGGATCACAGGCACTGAATCATGCTTGTAAATTATCAACTTCAAAAGAGTATCGATTACAGTGGACTCCTGTAATAACAAAGTCCTTGGGACTGGCAGTGTTACATGTATATCTCGAAATATTTCTTTTTATAACAGAATAAATAAACAGCCGATAATGTTGCAGCCTAAGTTTTTACTTAGTTATAACAGGAATTTTGTTTACTGGTGTCCATTATAACGGGAGTGTATTTTACAATTGGATATCACTTGCAATATAGGCTGTCATTTTTACACATAAGTTTTAGCTGCTACATTTAACCACTAACATGTTGCATTTTTTTTTTTCTTTTTTGCAGGATCAGGCTGTAGATATGTGAAGGAGTTTATTTCCATTTGTATTTGCGGTTACATGTTTTCTCCTATTTTCTCTCTCTGTCCTTGTAGATTACCAAAAATTTGGGCAAAATGTACAGCGAAATGATTTTCGTCCATGGGTATGTCCACTGTGACCCCCATCCTGGCAATGTCCTTGTAAGGCACAATGACAAGATGGAAGTGGAGATCGTACTCCTCGACCATGGTTTATATCAGGTATGCTGGACACTGGTCAGCTAGTGTCATGAGGTTTCTTCTTACCATGTGCATGTGTCAATTGACCAGTAGTGACCATGATATGATTGCCATATTCACTGCATCTCTTCTAGATTATCATTACAAAGTGGAAGAGCAGACGTAGAATGTATGTTATCCTTTTGCACAAGACTGCTCTTCGATTTAGTATGATGAAGCAATCACATAGTGTGAACAGACTTTAATAAACAGTTTGTTACGCCCGTTTCCTCAAATTCTTGAGTTTCACTGTTTGCTGCAAACTAAAACAAACAAACAAACAAACAAAACAAAACTCTCTTTCACCAAAGTTAATATGTCCTTGATGCATTGTAAGACAAATGAATAGACTATATTTTGAGCTAGATTATAAGGCAAAGGAACAGCTTTATTTCAAGAAAAAAAAATACTGTTAAGATCAACAAAGACTGTTTTCGTGGAAGTGACTTAATTCTTTTAAATTACTGCAATCAGTGAGAGAACATTGATTGGTGTTACTTTTTCAGGTGTCACAAACCTTTGGTTTTCCTGTAAAATTCTTTTTTCAGACGCTTACGGATGACTTTCGGCTGGATTATTCTCACCTGTGGCAGTCCATCATAGCAGCTGACTTAGAAGGCATCAAACGCTACAGCAAGGCACTGGGTGCTGGGGACATGTATGGGATATTTGCCTGCATGTTGACGGCAAGATCATGGGAGGCACTAGCTGTCGGCATTGACAAACAACAGAGGACAGAAGAGGAGGTGTGTGGAAATTTCAGATTGGTTGGAAACATACACATTTATTTCATTGGTGTGATGTAAATTTGGCATACATTTCCCACATGTTAATCAGAAAAAACAAAATAAAAGCTTTGTGAAGTCGGGATTTTGTTGTAGACATGTGGTTTGTGTGATGTACATGCAGTAGGCTATGCTGGTCCAAAGTTCAAGGAGTGACCATAGTGGCATTGCCACTATGCAAGACACTTTATCTACGCTGTAAAACCCTTGCTGCAAAACTTATTGTAGGAGGCAAGGAAGTGAAGTTGGTGTACACCACTGCATTACAGTGCAGATGTTCAGTAAGCCTGGTGCCAGGGAATATAGTGTGACAGTCCAAGTATCTGGCTGCAGACTCAGCCATGCATCTGTACATTTGGCAGTGGTTGTATATTTCGTCGCTAGACTTTATCAGTAATCTTGTGAACAGTCTTAATTTTAGCATTTCGGTTGGTCCAGAAATAAAGTGCTAAATACAGTACTATTTAAGAAATAGAAGAAGCTTGAGTGTGTTTTTCATTACATATGTTCTTGTAAACAGTTTCCGTCAATGTCTTCTTATTACATTTGTGTAAAATATGAGTGTGTTTTTCATTACATATGTTCTTGTAAACAGTTTCCGTCAATGTCTTCTTGTTACATTTGTGGAGTTGATTCTAACTTTCATACTGCTGTGCCATCCTTGAGTATGTCATCAAGTTTTGAGATTGACATAATATATGGCATTGATAAACATTCTTAATATCATTCTGAAGAAAGAAAGAATGGAAGAGAAGTAGAGTGTCCTCCTGGCACTTCCCTCCTCCCCTTCTTCAATCCTTCATAATATTTTATCAAGAAAGGGGGGAAAAGCGCATTTCTATGCACATAGCAGTCTCCTGAGCATCACAAGATTTCACGTTTTGTTTCTCTGTCTTGCTGTTCACTAGGATCGCGAAGTAAGGGAGCATGCAGCCATGTACATCACAGAGATCACTCAGCTCCTGAACAAGGTCCCTCGGCAGATGCTGCTGCTCCTCAAGACCAATGACCTCCTGCGCAGCATAGAGTACGCCCTCGGTAGCAGCGAAAATGCCAGCTCCTTCATCAACATGTCACGGTGCTGCGTGCGGGCTGTCGCCCAGCACGAGCTGCTACAGCACACCAGTTGGTGGGGACGGTTTACAGTGCGGTTCCGACGAGACTGCAAGCTCCTACAGATATCAGCGTACGAGTTCTACCTGTGGTTGACGTGCACAACACTTGTAAGATGGCTGCAACAAACTTTAAGGGGTGTCACTGCCTCAGTGATCAGTTGATGAAGGGACTTCACTAGATCCAATTTGCAGAATGATACTTGTTATATTTATTGTATTTAAAGTCACATAGCAAGTTTTTCATTGTATTGAGACATTTGTTTGGAAACAATGTGCAAGTAGTGATGCCTAAACTTGTCAGTCTTGCGGTCTTGTCCTGAGCACAAACTCATGTTGAAGTGATTGGTCAAGCAAAGCAAAAATTCACAGAATATAATACACTGTATCACAGATTTGATGCAAATTGAAAGTGTTCGTATGATTCTGTGGCTTCATATTACTGGAACATTGTCTCTCTCATTGTCTTCTTTATCTTCAAATAATCCCTCTCAATTATCTTATTTCATCTTCCTTAATTTCTGCCTTTCTTATCATTGTTTTATGTTTGTTTATTTGTTTGTTTGTTTTATTTTGATTTCTGCACATTACTCTCGACTTGACCGTAGTCACCAGCAGATATGGTTGCTGCTTCTTTCCCTGACTTCTAAGATAATCCTTTGTAGGTGACTGGACAGTATGAATGCCAGATGACTTTCCTTTCATTTTGGCACAACAATTTCATAGCACTTCAATGTTAACTGTAGGTTTAACCCAACAATATCAATTCATGTTTTAGCCAATGCAAAGCTCATTGAAATCAGTAATGGTACTACATTGTATTGTTCATTACTTTGCTTGAGAATAAGTAGAAAACATTGTATCATGTTTTAACTTGAAGGCCTTTTCAGTCAAAGTATGTAACTTTCTCAAGATTTTTTTTTTGTTGCATTTTTTGAATGTCTTTCAAAACAAAAGAGTGTGTTGCATGTCAGGTATTATCTTAAGTTGTCATTGAAATTTAAATGAGGGTGGAATTTGTTTTCCTAACATTGATAGTAGACATTGTACAATTGTATGTTAGGTTATGTTGTATACTCTTTTTATTAAGGTGAATTATGTTTCAGAATAAACATTATCTATAGGGAAAGAAAAGAGCACAGTTCACAAGAGCTGTAAATGTACCGTATTTTGCTGTAAAAGTGTCAATTTTAAAAAGATATCCAATGTTTATTAAAGAACACTTGCTTTAATGAAGCAGTCAGAGATTTATTTCTACCCTGTAGGTCAACTTGAGCTTTACACTGTTAATTTAATGACATGAAGGCTTCGCAAAAAGAGGTGCATATTTGATATAAATACACTCAGTATTATATTCATATTCATGTATTGTGCTTGGATAAGTTATATATCATGTCGTTTTATCGAAGCTATAGTAATAAATGTCATAAATATCAATACGATATTTGCATATATATGAATTCATTGAAAGAAATGACCTGTCTGTTAACCAGAATTCTTACCAGAGATTCAATAGTGCTGCCTTTTTCAATTTCTGACATAACATGTAGAAAGTAATGAATTCTTAATTCCATCAAACTGTGGCTGGTACATGTACTCCTCAAAACTAGTGCTAATAAAAAAATATATATATTTTTGTCATGTTAATGTGGATTTCATAGAAAAAAAATTCTTTTCATGTAGGTTTAAGTTGTCTGGAAAATTGTGATATCTTTCTCAACCCCTCTTATGCTTCCTAGATGTGTTGCCTTATATGGACAAAGAAAATAAATGAACATGGAAGGTCCTTTTTTTTTTTTTCATGATTCCTGCAAGGGACTAACAAACAACGTTGGATACAATAGAATGACCACATGAATAGAGAAGCATGTTATGTAATCCCCTCAATACCCACAGTCACAAAAGTGCAATAATTTCTTGATTTCAATTACATGATCTGGATGTGCATGTGTCAACTTCACAGAAGTTTTGTGGAAGCATTTTGCAAAAAAAAAAAAGACAAAAAAAGAAAAAAAAGAACATGTAATCTCGCTCTACCCGAGCAATTTTTATGATTTCTGACATATAAAACAAATTCATTTAGGACTTGGAATCGCAATTGAATGTAAGATTTATTACAGTTACAACTTAATAAGTTAATGTGCAAAAGACCAACGAATAACCTTGTGCAGGTATTAGGGAGGTTCATTTGTGGGAAATTAATACATGTAGTTTATTTTGCTATGAAAAGGATGTGTTTCCTTGATTATTTTTCCCTGGATTCATTTTTGTATTCTGATGTTAAGGTAACAATAAAGACCAAAAGTGATATTGGAAAATCAGCAGTAAAACAAATTGTTACCATCATGTTTGTTCTTGCATACATGTATTTTGGCTTGTTGTGTGTTGCATTGTCTAGGGCATAATGAAGAGGGCATATCAATTTTGGAAAGTGCTTCACATCATCATCCATGTAACAGCAATACCGGTACATGTCATGTGTCATAATGGTTAAAACACAAAAGCTAACTGGCAGGCTGCTCAGATTTCTGTTACATTCTCGCTTTTTTTTTTTTTTTTTTTTTGGGGGGGGGGGGAGGGGGAGGAATATATAATAATAATAATAATAATAATAATAATAATAATAATAATAATAATAATAATAATAATAATAATAATAATAATATATATGTATATATATATATATATATATATATATATACATGTATATACATATGTATATATATATATATATATATATATATATATATATATATATATATACATACACATACACACATATATAGATATAGATATATATACAAGTGTATATATAACTCACTCCACTGCATATACTTCACGAGGCATATTTTCAAGTTTATATATTTTATGTTGTATTAAGCTAATAGTCTCTCCCTCTCTCTAAAGAACACACAAACATACCGTTCACACATTTTCTCTCTCCACCACTACCAGGTATCTTTTTTTTTTTTCCGAGCTGCTTTCTCACACATTTCAACAGCAAATTGTGTCTGTTGTAGCTTAAATTTACAACTCCTCATAGTGTTGAATTCCACTTAACATTATCTTTGTTGGAAGAACTTGCCTCCACATTGCAACATCCACATTTTGTGTTTTGTGGTGTCTCTTTCTTTTTCTCATGCTCTTATGATCAGCATATTTTGAGGTTTTAATTCCTTATCATAATACATTCATGTGATTTGATCATCTGAAAGGAACATTTGCAACTTTGTAGATTGTCGTAAGCGCAGAAAAATATGAGTACACTACAAAAGGTTTAGTTCATGCAATCCATGTCTGTTTATTCAAACGGTAACCTTTGAGAGACTGTCAATGGTCACAAGAGTTGGACGGGAAAGTACCTCCTCACCAGCACCAAGAATGACTCCTTCCACTTTGTGGAGTGTAGCGGTTTACTGGTCAGGTAAAATTTGTGTTTGAGTTTGTTTCATTTGTAGTTTAAGAACACCATAGGGGACATACACAATGAGTGAAAGTTGTCATCTGTCACATTTTCGTGTGGTTTCTAATTGTGCCATTCAGTAAGTTAGCAGCTGACCACCATCAAGACTGGTCGTGTCATGGGATGCGAACGCTGACTCGCCCGCTTCTCCAGAAGGCTCATTGCAAGTCAAGTTTTAGTCCTGTCACAGAAGCAAGTCACATAATACTGGATAATTTGAAGTGTATGATAATTATCTGAAAAGCCGGAAAACTGGAGTACGCTCAAGTGAATAACGAACTCATTTGAGCTCTGTTGGATTTGTTTGCATAAGTTGCAACATAGTAAGTGGCTGCAGATCGAATAAACAAGCTTCACTATCTCAATTTACGGCTAGGCTGAAACTTGGGTTTCCCATTCCTCGACTATTCATCGCATTCAATTTCTTGCTGACTTGGAATACGAGACGAAGGGAACACTGCATGCAGCCATGAGTTCAGAACAGAAGGAGGACCTCAAGATCAAGAGGAGGACTGCTAAGGCAAAGCCACTCAACAGAAAGACAGACGATAGCAAGCTTCAGTTAGTAATATATCTGAGGAGGACAAGTCGGGTAAACAGACCGACTTCAAATGCTGGATTTGTAAAACCTCTGAACACTGCGTGGACCAGTGTAAGAAGCTCCTTTCGAAGAGATAACCTGAAAGGTTCCAAATGATGAAAGAGAACCATGCATGTTACAGTTGCCTGAAGAGAGCAGGCAGGGACCACAACCTGAAAACTTGCAAGTGAAGAAAGAGGTGTACAGAGAAATTGAACAGAGAACAGTGCACATCCTTTCACCATCCTTTGCTGCACAGAGAAACAACCTGTGAGATTGTGGCAAGTGTTTCAGGTAGAACAGCCCTTCTGGCAATTGTGACAGTCACTATGATGGGTTCCATGAACCAGTGCTACCCAGCTCCTGGATTCTGGTACACATATTAGCCTTGTCAAACGATCGGTTGCAGAGAACCTAGGGTTAAAGGGAAAGCCAATATCCATCAACATCACTAAAGTTGGATGCGTTACTGAAGAGATGAAGATCTACCGAATAAGACTGTGATCTCTCGATGACAACAGAGTGTACAGAGTGTCGGCTATCGGACTGGATTGCATCCAATGATGACATAGTGAAAGTTCAGACAGATGATTTGTGCAAGACGTTCAACCAGGGACAGAAATATCTGCATTGTAGCAGCAGATCAATTGATGTCCTGGTTGAAAATGATAACGCGAAGCTGCACACAGAAGAAACCAGAAAGAAAGGAAACTTGATAGCCAGACATACCCCCCTGGGATGGGTGGTATTTGGAGCTGACCCGGATCATCAGGCTACCAAAAGCATAGTATTGAACATGATGCTTACCAATACCATGGACCTGAAAGATTTCTGGACAACAGAGTCGATAAGAGTTTGTCACGGTCCAAACCAGTGCCAACTGGACAGACTTTGTACACAGGAAACAGACGAGGGTAAGCTGATCAGTGGATTCCTGTCAGAAGGTCAAAAAGCAGTGGCTCATTCCCTATCCATGGTAAAAGGAGCCGGACCTTCTACCGGATAACAAGAGCTAGGCTGAAAGGATGCTATATGCTACGGACAGGAAACTGGCAAAAAATCCCAGTCATGCAGAGGCATATGACAGACAGATCAAGGAGATGGTCAAAATGAATTTTGCCAGAAAGCTGTCATAGGATGAAGTACGATTGTATGAAGGTTCAGTGCATTACATTGCACATCATGCTGTCGTTCGACCAGAAAAGAAGAATATCCCATCCGAATCATATTCAACTCATTTGCCTCCTACCAGGAACACTTGCTAAATGACTATTGGATGAAGGGTCCCGATCTGCTGAATAGATTGTTTGGTGTACTGATGCAATTCAGGGAACATGAGGTGGCACTCTGCACAGATATATCTAAGATGTACCACAGAGTGATGATACCTGAAAAGGACCAACATGTCCATCGCTTTCTGTGGAGGAATCTGAACCATGATAAGAGCCAGATGTCTATGTCATGAACTACGGCACAGACGACATTGCGGAAGACAGCCGAGGAAGGGGCTAAGCTGTACCCAAAAGCAGCATCAACCATAATACATGATACTTACATGGATGACATCTGTGCATCGGCACCGACAGTTACTTAGGCAGAGGAGCTGAGCAGAAGCATCAATAAAGTACTGGCTGATTGAGGGTTCAAGGTAAAAGGGATGGAGGTCAAACAATGAGCTCTCGAGAGAACATGATGAGAAGGATGAAAAGCCCAAATTGCTGGAGACGATCACTGATGAGAAAGTCTTAGGTGTGGTATGCGAAAATGACTTGGACACATTCTCATATAAAGTCAAAATGAATGAGGATGCAATTAAATCAATCAAGATGATGAAGAGGAGCATCCTTAGCCAAGTTGCTTGTATTTTTGATCCAACTGGATTTGGAACCCCTCTAGTGATACAAGCTAAGATTGGATTGCAGAGGCTATGGGAGGAAGGCTTGAACTGGGATGATGAACTGCCGGAGGAAAGTCAGGCCGAATGGAGAAAGTTATTCCAAGAAATGGAAAAGCTGACAAATGTCAAATCTGAGAGATGCCTGACACCAGCCAATATCAATGGCAAACCAACAATTTGCATCTTTTGTGATGCATCCATGGAGGTATTTGGAGCATGTGCGTATCTCAGATGGAAGGTAGATGAAGGGAAGTACAAAGCACAGTTCGTGACAGCAAAGTCCAGAGTCGCACTGCTGAAACAGTTGACTGTCCCACGGCTTGAGCCACAAACAGCGATACGTGCAAGCAGGTTGTATACACCAATAAGAACTGAGATGTCAATGGACCTGACCGATGTTATCTTCATGACTGACAGTATGATAATGCCATCATGGATAAAGAGCAAGGTCAGGGGGGCGTTTCATCAACAAGTTCGTCAGAGATTTCACCGACAAATTTGCTATTAGCCAATCAGACCAAGGATTTCATTAGCTTTTAACAGTTGTCAGTGTAAATCCTTGCGTCTGATTGGCTGATAGCAAATTCGTCGGTGAAAACCTCCGACGAACTCGTTGATGAAACGCCCCCCAGGAGTTACAGGATGTTTGTCGCTGTCAAAGTTGAAGAAATCCAGACTGCCACAGTCCGAGTAAATGGCGTCATATCCCAAGTGAAGTGAACGTAGCAAATGACCTGTCGAGAGGGCTAAATGCAGATCAGTTGAACGCCAGATGGCAGCAAGGACCCAACTTCTTACTTGAGCCAAAGTCAGAGTGGCCTGAAGAAGTAAAGGTAGAGGAAAAGATGCCCAAAATGGAGAAGGAAAGAAAGAAAGAGCAGTTGGTTATAAACATCACCCAGCCAGAAGAGGATGTCATAGACTGTACCAAATTCTTCAGCTGGAGGAAATTGATACAGGTGACATATGTTCTGAGGTTCCTGAAAAGGTTGAAGGGAGAGCAGAAAGGAGAGAATATCCTGATATAGAAAGCCCAGAAGTCATTCAAAGCCAGAGTCAACAAGGGAGAATTAAAGACCCTCACCACATACACAGACGAAACAGTTATAATCAGAGCAGGGGGCAGAGTAGACAAGGCTGAAATGTCATTTGAAATGAAGCATCCAGCCGTACTTCCATACGAACATTGGATATCAACCCTGATTACGTGGCATCTTTACAAGAGTGGTCACAATGGAGTGGCAGCAACGACTGCAAAGGCATGACGCAGGTACTGGATACTGAAAGGACATAATTTGGCAAAGACCGTAAAGTTCAGATGTACAGTCTGCCGAGCTTTCCATCACAAGATCAAGACCCAGGAAATGGCAGAGTTACCTGGAGAGAGGCTATCTCCACATCCGCCGCCATTTCACTACACAGCATGTGACTATTTTGGGTCCTTGCAAGCGAAGATAGGATGTAACAAGACTGCCAAAATCTATGGCGTGCTGTTAACATGTTTGAACTCAAGGGCTGTCCACCTTGAGCTTGCTGCTGACTGTTTGACGATGGAATTCCGGCAAGTACTTTGATGATTCTTCGCTGTAAGGGGCCACCCAGGAAAAATCCTTCACGATAATGGAACTCGGTTCATTGGTGCACAGCGTGAACTACGAGGCATGGTAAGGGACTGGTCCAAAGAGGAACTAAGAGAATTCTGTGCTGAGAAAGGCACAGAGTGGACATTCACGACATCCCCTGCCCCGACCCCCCATTAGAATGACAATGTAGAGTCAAGTACAAAGGTACCCTCTCATGAAGGCAATTGGGGAGCAAATCTTGACACCATTCGAGCAGCACACATACCTACTGGAGGTTGCCAACCTTGTAAACCAATGACCAAAGGGCAGGATTCCGACCGATCCCGATGACCAAACTAGCTTCAAAGCATCATGTTCATTTCCCCAGGTCCCAGACTGTTTACTACCTCCAGGAATGCACCAGTCCACGTCATTTGTGGTCTGTACTTTGTGTTTGAGTTTGCTTCATTTGTAGTATAAGAACACCATAGAAGACATGGGCAATGAGTGAAAGTTGTCATCTGTTACATTTTTGCATGGTTTCTAATGTGCCATTCTGTCAGTTAGCTGCTGACCACCCTCAAGACTGGTCGCACCATGGGATGCGAACACCGACTCGCCCATTTCTCCAGAAGGCTCATTGTAAGTCAAATTTTAGTCCCGCCACAGAAGTAAGTCACATAACTCTTGATAATTTGACGTGTACATTAATTAACTGAAAAGGGGGCAAATTAGAGTATACTCGAGTGAACTAACTCATTTGAACTGTGTTGGATTTGTCTGCATAAGTTGCAACGTAGTAAGTGGCTACAGATCAAAAAAAAAAAAAAATAGCTTCACAGCTTCACTATCTCAATTTACGACTGGGCTGAAACTCGGGTTACCCATTCTTCGACTATTCAATCTACAACTTTGTAGATATCCGTACACACAGAAAAATATGGGTATAAATTACAAGAGGTTCAGTTCATGCAATCCATGTCTGTTTATTCAAACGGTAACCTTTGAGAGAATGTCAATGGTCACAAGAGTTGGACAGGAAAGTACTTCCTCCCCGGCACTAAGAATGATTCCACCACTTCCTACAGGTGCATACAAGTACTTTTTATGAAAAGTGCCATAACGTGACAGATACAAACTCAAACATTTCCAGAGACAGTTATTTCCAACAGACCCACTGGAGGAAATGATCAAGACCAAGTGTGTCTAGTTAACTGGATGATAATCAGTAAGAACACTATCAATGTGTTGTTGGTTATAAATAATGTCACTGACAAATGCATGTTTATATTGCTGACCAGCATACAGATTTGATACACCTCAGTTTCTACACCCAAGTCATGTGACAAGTACATGTACCTGCTAAAAAATTTTGCTCATCTGCCATCTACTCGTTGTTATGTGAAGTATGGAGTAACGAAATCCTGACATAATCTATTTACTGTTTCTTGTGGTATTACAGGAGAATGAAACCCAAATACTAGTATGTAAATTGAGGGAATGCAGCAATCTAAGTTCAACATATTTTCACTTTTCTAGCATAAAGAAAGACCACATGACTTACCTCTTAAAGAAGGCAGGGGAAATAATATTACTCTGAACATGTAACTGACGAGTTGAGGGAATGTTTACTTTTCGTACAAAGTGAAATTTTGTGAATTTCCCTCTGTATTTTCTTCATATCACTGTACATAAATTACGTCACAAACTGTAGTACTCTTTCACATGTAGCAAAGGCTGTACCAAAACTTTAAAAATTCATAACTTTTGAAATGACTGTCCAATTTTTTGCTGTTGTGTTCTACTAATATTGCTACATTCACTTAATCCACATGTATACTTGGGTGTCACTTTCCTTTAACCCATTGAATCTGCCATAGTGTGATTTCCTCATAGGGTTAATACATGGCACACCCAGTTCTTACAAGCAACTGGTTTAACGGTTCTCGCAAATCTCTTAGTTACTTTGCTGTGATAATGTATGGATACTCAATATCTACCTAGGTATGTGGTTTAGAACGAAAATCACACACAAACCACACTCCCATGTCTCACAAAGGTGAATAATGGATGTTTTTGGTCTAATGAAGAATGAGACGAAAGTCCTTCTTCAAAATAAAAAAATAAAAAAACCAAAAACACGAATGAATAACCCTTCTGTAAAGGCAATGGTGAATACAAATGGGTATCTAGTCGTTAGTCACAAAAACATCAACTTTTGAGATGGATGTTCCTGACACCGATATGCTCCAAGAAGAGCATTGGGCCATTATCTCCACCACGATAAGCTGTTTCAAATTTGCCAGGGAAATTAAAAAACACCTTATATTTCATGTTGTGGTATGCACAGGATAGACCAGACAGGGCTAATGTAGCAACAATAACGATAACAATTTCTGAAAAAGTGTACTCAAAATGTACCCTGTGTTGTTGATGACTGTTACCTATTGACAGGGTCTTTTCCATTTTCATGGTAAAACTTTTAAAAGATTTCGATATCTTCCCCTCAAAAAAGGGACAATATGCGAACACTTGATGAATTCCCTATTGCACAGTGTTGTGGGAGTAAATAAAAACATGACAACTTTGATAACACAAATATACACATTCAGAAATTCCACACGAAAGACCTGCATCTATACTTCTCTTATACATGACACTCACAATAACTTAATCAATAAAGAGATCACATGAAATATACATGATACTTTCTCCATGACTTAAAGGTAAAACAAAGTTTCCATACACCTGCAGAAACTGTCAATTTTTGCCCTAAAATGGACACATTTGCATAAATGCTGTGATAATACAATTTCAGTTCGGTAACAGCGAAAATGCAAAATATTAGCCAAGAAGGTATGCAGACACTATTGCAATCTCTTCAGAGCATATGATTGTGGTTGTTACATATGTAATGTTTTGTAATTGATTACAAATCGGAACATAGCAGTATCCATCCATCTTTTTTGCCAGAGTGAATCGCAGGCAACTTTAATATTGGGAAATACTCCTGCCATGGCATAATCGATAATTGTGTAATGTTCTACCTACCCATTACTGAACGGGAAAAGGGCACTTCAGGAATAAAAATGATGTATTACGACTGAAATTATTTCACACTTTTGATCTCAAAATACTCTACAACTCATCATCCTGGCAAATCGTGTCAGCCAGACAAGTTTCTTGGTAGACCCTTTCGATTTATATTGCACGCAAGTACCAAATGGTGGAAAATGAATTTCGAGCCCTTCTGAGAACTATGTTTCACCTTTAGTTACCTTTAAACTTCATCAAAAGAATTCACAAACACAATTTTCAACAAATAAACATATTTTCAAAAAAAGGACAATTTCTGCCAATTACACTTCCAATATTCAGCACTCTAACTTACAGCAAATAAAGACATTTGGATTACACATATGAATATAAAAACATAACACAACTATGACAACCTTTACACATTAAGTATTTGCTCCTTTCAACATATAATTACACAATTGATATTTATCACTATGCACATATAGATGTTTACCGATGTGTGCACTACCACAACTACCTTTGTCATCTGTTTCTTTTGAAGCACGTCTTGCAAAGGAAAAAAAAGATAATATAATCATAAAAAATACCACAATTCTATTAAAATCATAAATTTGCATCTCACAAAATCTCAAATCTCGGCAAAGAGTGTTTATAAATGAAACTTAAAGGGGTTGGCTAGTAACTGATCAGTGGGCCGTTAACGATCGCCCTGACTCTGTACAGGCATGCTAACCTGGAAACACCGAACTGCACATTACTTGATTATGAGACCATTCTGAAGCAAATAATTTTCACACAACAATAGACATATAATCCCATAAGGATTGGAACAATCTGGAACAATCATCCCCCAGCATTCCCACTGATTCCCACTGATCAGTTACTAGCCATCCCCTTTAAAGATCAATAAAATCATTTTAATTGAAGCGTAGCACTATGCTTCTGTTGTGATCGCTGGTCAAGTGTAGCCATGTTTGCATGACATATGAGCTGTTTCCTCCATGCAAAAATGCAAAATGAAACAGTCATCTCAGCCTTCAGTGGCACATGTGATTATACAGAATCCATGTCATAGCATAGGAGTGAAATTGTTCAAGGACCAGTTTCCAGCTGCATGATTGTAGTGCTTTGAGATTTAAAAAAAAAAAATGAGATGCAAGCACAAATGGGGGGGGGGGGGGGGAAATGTGGCAATCTTAAGACAACTTTGTAGCACCAAAGGACATAGGTGTAACTGTCACTAACATCCTCATTTTCCCATCACAGAAGGTACAGATTACTGTGTGCCTTGACAGATGTGCTGATTACATTGTTTTGTTTGTTTTTCTCCTTTTTTTCTGTAATATATATATTTTTTTTTCAAATGATAAAACTGCTGCACAATTATTTACACTCGAAGTCACACATATCACAGATTTTCCCCCTGGGTAGGAGTGGGGTGGGAAGTCAAGCCACATAGATCTTCACATATCATGCAACTGTTGACCTACTTTGGTCCACATATTATATCCCCTTGCATATCCTTGTTACATTTCTACCACACTTTCTGCAACAACCACCTGCATCGCCATGCTGTGTGAAGATAACTTCTTTCCCACAGAATGTAATTGAGCTTGTCCCCATCGTCTGCCATGATTACTGGTGCTATGCAAGTCAACACACATAAGAATTCACTGTGCCAAACAAAGTGTCAATTCTACCTGGGTATCTCAACAATATCACAATTGTTGTCCTTGAAATCCATAATGCAGCACTATGTGGTTGTCACATATAGTCCGAGAAATGCAAATTCCCTTTTTTCGGGGGGGGGGGGGGGATGCAATTTAATTGTCTACATTTTGGTTTTGGGAGCTTTATTGAAATGTGTAGATGAGTGCATTATTCCTGTATCAGATCGTTCCAAATGCCACGCAGAGTAGTGAGAGTTACCTCTGGACTGGTATAATAGAAAGAGGATGCACACTCATGGTGAGATGCAGATTAGCTGGAGCACCAGCCTTCTCAGAAGAAATTGTGAAATACAAGCATTTACACAGCATTAAATTTTAACATAAAAATTCACTGCTGCAAGGAACATCAGATCTTTCACAGCAACTGAAATTTTCACATGTACACCCTTTTTCATTGCTTGTTATAGTTTTTGCCTTCTTTTGGTGGAAAACTGTTGCAATGAGGTAGGTCCCAAGCAACTACAAGCAAACTACCGGTAATCCTCATATTCATGCAAGATGAGCTTTGACTTCTCAGGAAATGATGGCTGCCAGATTTCCAAAGTTTACGTTGAGCTGGCATTCCTTCTTCA
Organism: Diadema setosum; assembly: GCF_964275005.1. Taxonomy (NCBI): domain Eukaryota; kingdom Metazoa; phylum Echinodermata; class Echinoidea; order Diadematoida; family Diadematidae; genus Diadema; species Diadema setosum. The sequence goes on along the minus strand of NC_092685.1, from coordinate 16,566,593 downwards.
CTGACACAAAATTCACCTGTGTAAGAGACAGATTTAAAGGTACTTATACTGTACATGCACAACTTTTCTTTCTTTCTCTCTGTCTTTTTTTTTCTGTTATGGAAATTGATCTTTTTTCTTGACAAGTTCCTGAATACTGAGTGAAAGATTCAAATACACAACACCAACCATCCTGTTTATTACCTCCGCCATGGAAGGGGGTTAAGTGATCATTGGCATTGGTTTGTCTGTTTGCAAAATAGCTCAAAAACTTGTGTACGGATTAAAATGACACTTGCATGAAAAGTCAATATCTACACAAGGAACACCTCATTCAATTTTGGTAGTGATCCGCGAATTTTTATGGATTTTTGAAGGATTTTTCATCTTTTGGCACATAAGGTCAACGAACTTGGGGTTCAAGCTGCGCGTACTGGAGGTTTAGATACGCTCAGCAGAGTGCGCACTCTACTCGGGTAAGGCGCCGTGCAATGATGTAAACAAAACGGTTCTATTTTGGGAAATTGCAATGCGTGTAAGGGTGGAAATGAGTTGCTGGCTTGGAGGAGGTCTGTGCTCTCCAAGTGCTTTTCTAGTTGATTTTTTATTTCTAACAATTGACCAGTCTCCTGTCCAGTAATTGGTTTAGCCTCTGAACACAGGACATATAAATCTTACTCAGCATTAATTCATGTGGATAGAGTCTGCTGATAAAAATGTAGTCTACTACATCTCTTCATAAACTTAGGGCAGATGGATTGCATGGCAAATTGAGTTTTTTGGTATGAAAGGCTGCACTTGATAAAAGGGCTTATTTGACATTGTTAAAAAAAATACAAACAAGAACTTAAAAAGTAATGGAATTGAGTATCATACACAAGATATTTTCCCCAAAATGTACACCATTTTCTTGTTATGAGTTAAGAAAAAAAAAAAGAAGAAATGTCGCTATGGTGACTGGTATGCCTCTGCCATAATGCATGATTCTCCTAATACGTCTATAGCATGTCTTGACAATGTGTGATGACAGTTTCACATAATTAGCAAAATATTACAATGACATGTTTGTCACAAAATGTGTCGAATATTCACTTTCCTTGAAGTAGGTTTAAATTGGATGAATGGATATATTCCTAAAACAGCATGTATTTGGGGATTAGAGGATTTTTACTTATTTTTGACCCTTTTATAACTTTATGCACTGAGTAATTTTCAAAGTATGGAGAGAAAGTGTATTTTCAGTATCAAATAGTGAATTGTTAGCATTTTAACCTGGCCTTTGACCCTTGACCCTATGATCCTAAATTTACCAAGAGAATCACTGTCAGGCAGAATATGCATAAATATGTACTGAGTTTTATGATGGTACCTTGAGCCACTTCCAAGATATGGAGGAAGAAGTGAAATTTGGCACTTTTACTTGACCTTTGACCTTTTTGGCAAAAAAACTTCCAAGACAATCCCTATTGGGTAATACATGTGTACACTAAGTTTCAAGAAAAATTCAGCAGGCATTGCATAAATATGAGGGGAAAAGTGAAATTTTGAGAAGTTGACCTTGACCTTTGACCTTAAGCATCTGCACCCAAAAGTTGATAGGCACACTTCACCTACTCATACACATACATGCCAAGTTTCATTAGGATTCCTCAAACAGTTTTTTAGTTATGCTGTCCACAAAATTGATTACGGATGGAAGGATGGACAACCCAAAAACACAATGCCTCCGGGGACACTTCGTGGCGGAGGCATAAAAACAAAAACAAAAAACAGAACTCAAGGCCGCATACATGCATCAAACTATGCTTCTGAATGATTAAAGAGACATACACATGCATGGATGAAGTCACAATGAATTTTAAGTGGCAAATCATCTACAGATGCAATACTTTAAGGAGAGCTCTTGCCACAAATCATCTGTCATATAAGAAATGGTGAGAGTCTGAACGACATTAAGACAAAATACACGAAGCAATAACTGTATTTTGTTGACAATATCCATCTTCTTTCAATATCTGCTTCTGAATACACATTGGTAGTTAAGCAGTCCTCTATTATTACACAGAATATTTCACAGTGTGGAAATTCTCACAAGTACTACACTACACTACACTGAACCAACACAAATATAATGACACAAACATTTTGGGGAGCTACGGAAATATGTACAGAATACTTTCATCTGCAATATTGTAGTCAGATGAAGTCTGCTTGAATTGGCCCAGCCAAAAAACAAACAAACAAACAAACAACAACAATAATAGCAAAAACATTCTACTTGTACAATATATGTATAACAACACTTATCAAAACTTAATCATGTCAACTAATGGCTGTATGGTAAGCACCCTGAAAAACAACACCAAACTGATCAACAGCGTCCAAACTTTTGCATAACTCATGTGTTAACAGGTACACTTAGCCAAAAAAAGAAAAAGAAAAAGAATGATTATCGATACGCAAACTTTACAGAACTTGTCTTCTACAATGACAGGCACCAATCATGTTCCTGTGGTATGAAAGCACTGAATTGCACATTGCAGTCATCTTCATATTGGACTTCAATTGTAAAACAAAAAATACAAAATCATTCAAAATGAAAACTCATTAAAAAAATGCTACAAGCATGCAGGACAACAAAAATTATGAATTGACCCGTTGAGGACGAGTCCCGAGTATACTCGGGCAGGTGTTTACGGGAAATGCCTGTTGTATCAGGATCAAACTATCCTCAACAGGTTAATGCAGCTAGCAACTTTGATTTTGTGCTGCAAAACAACAGAAGTAATTGTTATATTGACATGGGAGTTCAAGTTTAGACAGAAATCACATCAACCCACACACTTATAATTTGATAACTGAAATTTCTTAGGAATTGGGAACCATGTAATATCTAAAACATATAGTCCTACATATCCACATCTGTATTAGCTGTTATTTTGAATACTTGTTCATCCACATATTGCAGAGTTATAAAAAAATGTTTGTGACATTAATGGCTAATTCCTTCTGTAACACGCTTTATAACCATGAGATATATCGGTGTACTTTGCACACATAATGAAGGAATTAACAAAAGTAAGTATGTTCTACCAAAATTTACAATACTAAGGAGTGAGTGAATAAGAGCTAAACCATTCAAAAACATAACAATGACTTAAATAGTGCAGATTTTAAGATTTCTGCTGTGGCTTCAAGAACACAAGTTTACTTTGAAGAAAGTTTAGCAATGATGTTCTGATTGAGTGATTCAAGTACATTTATAATTGTATGGAATAGAATGCACGGATCAGACTTGTTACTATTAGCAATACATTACAGAGGATCTGGTAACTTTTTTTTTTTTCTTCTTTGTAATAATGATTTTCATTTCAGTAATTTGATGGTTAAATTGTCCTCTATAAATGTTTGGCAGCCTGAAGTGATGCCTTCCATTATATTGCTTTTATGGTTTGAGGTTTTGCAATTTTCTTTTTTCCCCGGTGTTACAAACTATACACAAGCTTTAGCATGAGTATGGTGGTATGATGAAAAAAATATTAAAAGCAATGGAGGAGTGGATATCACCAGGGTAAATTTTTACACCTTCTGATTTCAGGACGCAAAGACACCTCAAAAGTGTGATGCCTTTGATATTGATACTACATGTTCACATATTCATATCAAATAAAGGATAGAAAACAAATGAAGAGGTGAAACTGTCAAATTTTTTGCTGCATATCACTAGCTGTCACCATACCATCTCAGTTTCTGCTAATTTTGAATTGCTCTCAAACTGCTTTCACTGCTTTCCTTCTTTGTTGGGAGTCGAAAATGGAATGAATCCACATCAAAATGTTGATTTTCTTTGCCGTAGTCCTTCATGCTTTTGTATCTCAATCTTCAATCATCTGACGAGTATAGCTGAATGATCTGTTTTTCAAATCATGACCTCCATCACTGAAGTTATAGAATGATACTTATGAAAGCAATATGCAAACCCAGGAAAAAATAGTACTATCGTGAATTTCAATGATTCTGTTTTGTATGTTGTTTCAACTTTGGAATGGATTCAAATTTGGCAAGAAAGTTTCAGTCTTTTGTCCATCAAGAAGCCAATTCCTAAAACTGTTGACATCTCAATTGAAAGATCCTTATAATATCTTTTCTTATAAAAAAATTCCAAAATCATCCATCTACTTTTTTAAAAGCATAAGATTTCAGATCAGCCTTATCTTGTGTCAGTATAATGTAGTGCAAACAGAAACAAAATAATACCCTGTAAAGAAATACTTACATTAATAGCTAAACGAGCTGATTTAGGAAAAAAACAACATGGAAAAAACTTTACAAGTTTAAGATTGCATATACACAACAAAGTTCCTGCAAAATTCTTCAATCAAAAGTCATACATGGTTTACACAGATATCGTGAGTAAAATTCTACAACATTAATAATTGCCTTGATCCCATAATATTTCAATAAAATTCTCGTTATCCACACAAAATCTTCCTACAAAACAAGGGAGTGGCGCTACAGTGCAGCAAATCCAAGTGTCGCCATTTGACAGTAATACTGAGTAGTGTTTAGAGTGAGGGGCACAATGCTATGGATTTGCATGAGTGGTCAGGGTGTCATGTGACAAGCTGGTAGTCATATCATCATGCTGACAATCAACAACAAATAAATGTGTCTGTTTCAAAAAGTCTTCAGAACCCCCCGGTCACTCTCATCACCATGGTAACTTCTCTCCCTCTCATCCAATGAGACAAATATGGCTGCCATCGAAGTCATCAGATTGTGTATGATCACAACTTGCATGATTTCATTTCTGATGCTTGCTGCACAAAGCAAACATGTCTCTACACTGTTCAGCCCGAATACCTCACCATTCTGACATCAGGCCAGCACCGCAAGCTGATAGCAGCCCAGTTCGTGCCGAACTACGCCATACCGAATCCGACCACACCCTCCGTGATGGCAAGTACGAGCGATTTCTGCAGATGCTCTATTGTGTCATAGGTGGGGAGACAGAGCTGGTTGAAACTGTGTTGCAAAAGAAAGGAGAGACAATTTTTATTCTTTGGAGTTCTACCCTTGCAAACTTTTTACACATACATGTACTCAAATTTCACAATCTTCATGTGTGCATGATATCTAGATCCCGAGCACATTTGTACACTCGACCACATTTGAAAAAGAAACATACGCATCACATTGATTCTATTCCATATGATGATGACATAGTACGTAATGTCTCTCTTTGAAATGACCCTACTATTATCATCTTTTTCACTGTCAATGTCTGGTAAGCATTTGTGTGCCTGGATCAGGAGGTACATCATAGATATCATGCTGTGTCATAGGGCTAGATATATCGGGTACAAAGTCAGCCGCATAAAGTTTGTTTAAGAGTCCAGAGACTCAACAATCACAACACTGCACTCCTAAATTTTTGAGTGCCATAAAGACAATGTGTCCAGAATGTGACAACATGTTTTCCTCTTTTATTATGATCTGATAAAACTGACTTTATCCCTTTTTAAAATCATTTATTAAATGCACTTTACACCAGCTTTGCTAGCTTCATTCCAGCAAGACTTCCAGTGGAAGAATAAGAACACTGACTTGCATAGATTATTATTCACACCCTTCCCATCCCTCGTGCCCATAAAGACATATACTACCAAAGTTATAATCAACACTCTTTTTTTTATAAATTCTTTCATATGAAACTACCACAGAGATGTTTTCCCTGTAAAGAAACACTGTTGTAAATGTCTTGATAATGTAATGATTGGTCTCCTATATCTTATCCACACTTCTGAGCCAGTAATCTCAGCTATTTCCTTAAAGGCATTATTTACCATTTGCAGATGAAACAAAAACACATATGCATCAAATGAGATATCTCAAACATTTTTTAAATCACTGCTCCCAATGGTAAACAGTACCTTTATGTAGTCAGGTATTCATACATTGTATTGTATTCACTGAACTTATATTATAGTGTAACATAAGTTAAACTCAAGAAACAAGGAGCAGGGGGTATAGGTGATGCTAACGGGGTCTACTAACCATGTGTGGGCCGTTGGGAGGACACCATGTGTAGGGGCAGCCACCAGCTGGAACTTGGGCTTGAGCTCGGCAAAGCCCCCTGGAGGCAGCTGGGAACAGCCGGTGGTGAACTGCAGGAGACGAGACATCTCCTCCTGGGTGAAGCTGGCGATGACGATCCAGAACCACTCCACCGTCTGGTGAGAGGAGCCCATAAAACAACACTCTTGAGTCCATCCACTTATTAGCATGGGCCACTACAAAGCTTGAGCAAACAACTCTCTTTAGAATCCATTGCTTTACTAGTCATCAAACAAATTAAAGCGGTTTTGTTTCAAGAGTTTGTGGTTCTATGATTCCCCTGCCAACCTTTGAACTTAATATACATACATAAGATTCATAAATACAAACAAATATCCTTGCGAGTAGAATGATATTTGTGAAATTAGCGACTCGCAAAAACATTGCCTCCCACAACATAAATGAGCTGTATATCATAATCACAGTAAGAAAATCACTAAGTTTTCTCTTGAAAAAGAACAGATACCAGTCCATCAGTGTGGTTCTCGATCCCAAATTCAGTCACTTATTTATATCATTTGTGAGTGACAAAGCTGTGATTTATTTCTATACAGCTCAATTTGATTTGGTATTCCATTCATGTTATACTGTATACGCTATATATTTCGCGTGGGTTTTATTTTCGCGAATTTTGCGAGTCGGGAGCTGTTCGCGAAATTAACAACACGCGAAAATATTACCTTCCAAAATGATATCCCTTGCCTTGATGTAGGAACATTTCAGTACAATGTGCACTACCATGTCACGGCTTACCGAACAGACCATACTGGCTAAGCTTGTTTACGTACATATAGCACGTCCACGTCTAACCGCAGCAGCGAGTGCCCCGCGCCGGGGTCAGTCCACGTCTAACTACTAGTATACACAGCCCAGTCGCTGTAAGTAGCATTCGCACAGCACAGCGTATTAACAGCGTCTGGGGGTGGTCGGGCTAGTCTACGCACGTCTACTTACGAATACTGTAGAGCCAATCCAACCCCACGTACCACTCGTCAGAAATCTAGCGCGATGGACTTAACCACTTCAAAAATGTTGAGTTCTAACTTACTAGTTCGCAGAGTTTGGTAATTTTTTTTTCATGCAGTGTATAACTAGTATCATTCTTATCTGCTAGTAAGTTGAAAATTCATACTTTCTTTGCCACTTCATATTTTCTCTGGTCCCCCAATCGCGAATTTAACCACTCGCGAAAATGTGTGACAGCGGCAATTTGCGAAAATTTACGTACGCGAAAATTATAGTGTATACAGTAACAGGAATCTATCACTGACCTAACTGTCACTCATCCTTAGTCACAATGCAGGTACATTTGTGCACTGAACTGCTATCAGGTAGCAGTCTTAGGTATAATCACTCAATAATGTAATATTGGATTCCAACAGCAAACCAGCATTTGGACCAGAGTAAAAACACATACAAATGAGCATAGGTGGGACTGCACGTGAACCAGCAGCTACAGGGGATGAAACATACCTTCTTGAACTCATGACCCATACCGGCTAGGGTATGGTTTGCCTTGAGGTCCTCCAGACTGAAGCAGCATGTCCCACATATCAGCAGCTCCAGTTCATTCTCATCAAACATGCTCATCAGGTTGTCAGGAATCAAGTCGTTCAACCCTGCAACACAAACAAAAAGAAGAACACAGTTGTTGCAGATCACTTGTTAATGCTCTTTCCTTAATATTTACTTCCACATAAACATTCTGAATACCGCTACGTTTGTACTGAAGTAATGGTATGTCTCATAGACCTGATAACATGAAAAACAAACAAACAAACAAACAAACATGTATTACACTATTTCATGTTCATCTTAAAACCATGATTTTAAATTTTTTCTTTTAAATGAGGTGATGATAAACACACAACAAAAATACAAAATATCCATCCATCTATCTACCCATCTTTCTACCTATCTACCTATCTATCTATTCGTCTATCTATCTACCTTTGAGGAAGGCTTCTATCTCGTCAGACACAGAGGTGGCCAGTCTGTAGTGGGCGAGAAGGTCGAGGTACTGTATCTTGTTGTCATTGGTTACAGGGAGACTGGATCCTCCCGGCAGCAACTCTACAACCTTCATGAGATGAGGAGAAAACGGAGACTACAAAATCATCAATTCAGTTACATTTATAATTTGGTGATATGGAACCTAATCGAATGATTAGCCAAGACCAGTCTTTTATTTTGCCAAAAGGCCCAACTTTACTTTCCACTAACAATCTACACTCAACTGAATCGCCAGTTTCTTATAAATGCACTGCAATTGTTTTTGTGTGTGTGGTTCAGTTAGCTTGGAGCTGGTGCTGGTCTGGGAATCTTGCAAAAATGGCTTCCACAGAATTTAGATCACATCATTTTAAAACACAAATAATCCACAGTACTTGTTCAGGTATTTTAACTGTAAAATTATCTGCCCATAGAACTTTAAAATTATGTAGGGTGGATATTTCTAACCAATGCCCTGTGTTCTGTGTATTATTTGTATATTAGTGCTAAAAAAATTTTTTAAAAAGCAGCTCTAAAAGAACTCACTTGAAAATTTACAAGTATGTATCCCTCTTCTATGAGATCACCGCTTGGTTCTTGGCACTTAGAATTCTACACCACATATGATTAAGACAAGTGCATATGTGTATCAAAAATGATTTACTTTCACTGCAGTGTTAATACAGAATAACTATGTATACTCAGTTTTGTAGTGAGGTATTACAGCACTGTAATACATAAGCCTTCTTTGTTGTTGTTGAAGGAATAGCACAATTTCTTGAATGACAGGACATTCATGATTCTTAAATTTTCATCCTCTGAGCGAAAACATCAAGACACACACCATTCAATCTGAACAAGCACATATATATCTCCTTATCCAATACAATATCTACTCAACATCTATCTCACTGTCTATTCATCCATCCATCTATCTATCTATCTATCTATCTATCTATCTATCTATCTATCTATCTATGTCTATCTCTCTATCCAATCTAGATATATGAAGAAATGTGTATATAATCATATGGTTCCTGTACAACTAAACTATCAGTGTTCTCAGCTTTCTGTTTCACACACCACACTGAAACCTGCATAACATGAAGAGGGGTGTAGCATTAGACACCCATGAAAGGTGCAATGACCCCAATCCATGAATGCCAAAAGTGCATTGACCCCACCTGCTCAAGATGTCCCCTCGAGTCATAGAGCTCCTCACTGAAGGTCAGCTCCATCTCCTCCACATCATTATCCCTGACGTACCTCACTTTGGTCATGTAGAACTCTGTATCATCTGTCTCAAAGTACTGGGGGGGGGGGGGGAGAAAAGAGAGAGAGGGAGCAATGTCATTTACTATTGTCAATGCTTGATGTAACTACGAATTTCATTGCTCAGTGGTCCCCATCTAGGGAACAAGAAGGAAGCACCACATCATGCTTGCTTCAAAGCCTGCAGCACTCTATAAGCTGTTATTTTCATGTACAGATATTTTCGCGAATGGGGAGGTCACAGACATTTTCACGAGATGTTGTTTTCACGATTTGACACCGAGGCTTGTCGTAAGTGCATTATTAGCCTAGCGTATGGCAACATTTTCACGTGTTGTTAATTTCACGGTCTAGCAGTGCTTCGCGAAATTCGCGAAAATAATACCTTCTACAGTATATAGTCCTGCACTGTTGATTCCATAGTCCATATGAGACAAGTAGTCAGGCCTGAATGCCAAGGGGCCAATTGGGGGGATTGAATAAGAACTTGGGTGGCTACCTCTCATTTCTACACCCCCCCCCCCTCCAATAAGACATGGAACAAGTGAATTTGACAATGACATCTCTTACGCAGTCATCAGTACAACATCAGTCATTAAAATGGCATCACATGAAACCTCATGCTCAGTGAGTCAGTGAGAACAAATTTGTACCATGATACATGATGCCTGCTAAAATTATCAATTTTTTCAGACTTTATAATTATATAATGTGTGACACATTCTTGGTCTATATGGAGCATAGTAAGAGCTAGGTCTTAGCTTCAGAATTGAGTTGTCAAAAGTACCGGTAGCAGTAAAGATATCACCAAATTGATAACAAATAGAATTGGACAAATTTCATCACATTCCTCCTCAAAATCATAAATGCCCTTATGATTTATCATCTGGTTTTGCATGGTGTTGCAAGTTTTAATGACATCAAAGTATATCCTAATTTGAGGGGAAGCAACAAAGCACTGCAATGGCGCATTTACACTTAGCACGGTACAGGCAATGGGCTGGGTTTTTGCTATGGTACACCAAAAGGAACTATGTCTAGTTCTGTTAAAAAGAATCAGCAATTCGGTACATAATCACCCAAAATGTTATCCTTATGTCGAAATCAAGAGCAACAAAATCAACAGTAAAAGGTTAATTTTGTAACAAAATTATTAGCGTGGAAGTGATATCGTAACAGAACCAGACATAGTTCCTTTTGGCACACCATAGCAAAAAACCCCGTTCCGTGACCCGTGTCGGATTTGGTGTAAATGCAGCTTTATACAATCAACAAAGCTCCATCCTCAACAGACCTCCATAACAAATTCCGGGATCAATATTGCATGACACATAAACTTACATACAGTCACAGACAGACAAACAAGCACAGGCAAACAGCCATCAAGCTCGCTTGCAAACAACAAAACAAATGAACAAGCAAACAAAAAAGCAACACAAGACAAATGCACAAATAAGCAAACAAACAAACTATCAAATAAGCAAGCTTTCAAGTAAGTAAACAAAAAACAAACAAACAAAAGAACAAATACTCACTTTATGGGTAATCCTGAGACCAATCAGTTGCGCAAGAAAGGAGCGTGTAAAGCGAGCCTTGACCACCAATGGTGCATTGCCAGCCAATGAAGATTCATACAGACATTTGCCGATGAGTTTCCCGGCAAACTCGTAGTATTTAAGCTTACTGAGGTAGGATGGACGGTTTGGATTAGGATGGACCTGTGGAATTCAGTGACAGGAAAGGAATCATTATTGCTAAAGTAGACCAAAATACTGAGTATGCCATCTCATAATATCAATGATTTCTGAGGGCTGAAATAACAGTAGATATCAGCAAAAGTAACTCAGTATAACTGTGACAATTTATAAAGAAAAGCTACAATATGAGATGCATTACTTCATTTAGCTTCTGCCATAAGGTTATATCATTCTAATGAATGAGTTTGATATTCATCATTTATCATAAACAGGTCAGCTTTTCACTAGTGACTGAGGCAGTGAGTTAGCTCAGTTGGTAGCACATCTGCCTCATGATCCAAAGGACCTGGGTTCCATTCCCCGAGTCCTACTGAGCAATTATGTGTGTAATCATACCGGCCCTTCTAGTAAGAGGCAAAACGCTCTTTCCCTCGTGTAGGACATAAAATGGAGGTCCCGTGTCACAATTCATGCATGCAAAAGATCCAGCTACATTTATCTATCGCAAAGAGCAGGATGTTTAACCAAGTGAAGTGGTCCCGTGTAACATCAAACTGGACCCCGTGGAAGACCAGCTATTACAGCTGAATATGGGCTATCCAGCAATCTCCTCAGATGGAAATGAAACAAACAAACAGATACTGTAAAAGTGGATATTTTCGCACGACTAATTTCTCGCACTCAGCCGCGTAAAAAAAGTTTTGCGCATTCTTAATTCCGCGGAATCAAGACATCAACTACTGGAACATATGGCAAGTAAAAATATTGGTGTGCTTTTGTTTTCGCGCTAGCTTCTGGTTGCGCGAAATGCGCAAAAATTTCAACACTGCGAAAATTTCCACTTTTACGTAAAAAAAAACTGGGAGGGTTCACTCCTTATGCACTGTTAATTTTCATGAACTCTGTGAGAGAAAGAAGGAGAGCCTCCAGTTCTGATATAAAAAGTCATTTGGTCCATTATATAAGGAGAAGATCACATTAGTTGACTTACCAGGGCCTGATTGTTGTCCTCTTCAAACCGCTTGAAGAGTTTGTTCTCGGGGTCAAAGAGGGCCACACACACGAGATTAACCCACTCCCTCATCAGGCCTCCCCAGTCCTGACCTGTAGAGGGCAGCACATATGATTGAAAAATCATAGCTTCAATGCATTACATGTGGAAATGCAAGGCTCCATCCTCAAAGTGATTATAGCCAAAATACAGCCACCATTATCCTGCTACCTAACTAGGACAGAACATGTTTTAAATTAGGCTGTGTGTGCACGCAGATTGCATTAGCCATTCTTGGAAAAAAACAAGCAAACAATGAGATGGAATGGAATATTAACAAACACAGATGGAATTTCTAAAAATCCAAATTGAAATTGAATGATGCACTACTTTAAGGAATCAAATCTAGTGAATGTTCTCATATTGGTATCACTCACTAGACATTAAGATAACTACAGATAGTTGGATAAAGACCAGTTGATAGAGAGATAGGTACATATGCAGATAGGCAGATAGATTAATCGACAGGAGTAGGAGGGAGTACCTTCTCTCTTGAGTTATTAAGGAATGAAAGCAGGACAGATGGTTTCAACATTATACCTGGAAGTTGGGCCATGTTTCGACATTGAGGGAATTAATATCAGTTTGCTGGCACTCAACATGTGTATCAGTAACACAAACAATCGGCAATTTCTTCTTGAACATATTAAGATAGACATCAGCTCACCTTCTTCATTCACGAAATGGATCTCAAACTTTTTGCACCATTCTGACGTGGACAGGTTTTTGGTAGCTTTCATTGACTACATGAAAGGCAAAATGGAGAAAGCACAATTTATCAAGCATAAAGCAATAAATACAATGCATACCATTCCATTTGACACTAGTATAAAAGCATCACACATATGTAGCTAATTCCTCATAGTATTTCACGGCAAAGCTGAAAATGCAAAAAGTTGATGCATGATGCACAACACACAATCGATGTCCAACAATGAATGATTCCAATAGCTCATTTGAGCCAAAGGTTTAAAGTGAGTTAGAAATATACCCAATACAGACTTTCCACAAAGAAAGAAATAAAAAAGTTTTTTGAACTTTAAGAAATTGGACAGAAAATGGTAATGACACTCCCTCAGCCAAGAAATGTTTTCCTTTTTACAACTATGAAAATTGTCATTATAAAGAGCTAGAAAAAGTGCATTGCAGGATCGGACTCAATGTCCACTTTTGTCTCAAACTCACACTTTCCAATAAGCTATGCCGGTCTATGTTGAGACTGATGACAGAAGTTTTTCTGTTGTGAAGCTTCATCACCTCCTGGTAGAAGCAGCGTTGCTTGTCTTGGAATACCTCTGACCCACCTGTTAAGAAATAAACATATAAAGTAAAATGATATTAATAAGCCTTGATTAGTCATGATACTGTCCCGTCAAATTATCTCAGTCCTGATCAAACATTGGTGGATGTGTATGTGGATATGAATATAAAATTATAAATATACTAACATATATATATATATATATATATATATATATATATATATGTATATGCTGACGTGTCTAGTTGTATGAAGTCCCAGTAAGAAAACATCCAATGCTACTTTAAAAGAGGCATTTTTTATCTCATAACAGCTCTTATTGTCTACCTCAGAGACTAACAATTCAGTAGGGTTCCTACAGCCTATTTTGTGCTAAATTGCCATCAACAACCAGCAATCATACTGTGAGAGGTTCTGATACCAAAGGAATGCTTATAAATGGACGCAACAACCAGTATGTAGGGCTCACCAATGTTCATGAGGAGGAACTTGGAGAAGGTGGCCGCTATGATGTCACGCTGTTTGGCAGCCAATAGAATGGGGGGCTGCCCGCCGTCATCGATGGTGAACATAGGCGCTGACTGGTCCGTATCACCGCCCACAAAATGAAACTAAATGGCAACAGAGAACAATTTTTGCATCAAATGTAAATTTTAACTAGATGCTTACTGCGGAAAAACACATATTTTGATGAAGGATTTTGTTACTAAATGAAAAAAACAAAAAAACAAACTTTTATTATTATTTTCCCTGGTCCTAAGGCTCTCAAGGGATTGTGTATATTCATGTCATCATCAATCAAAGGGTGTGTACAGTTCTGGTTGAGGTGAGGATTTAGCTTTTAACGTTTTGCAAGATATTTAGAAACCACTCTATGAGATGGCAAAGAGCATGCAATTTTAAGGGGTATCAAAAGTTTATTTGATGAAAATCGGTTTTGAAATGGCTGAGATATCAAAAAACAAGGTGAAACAAAGAGATCCTAATAAAAGGCGTGGCCTGTTGCCTTTTATTATTATCACTTTTTTGGATATCTCAGTCATTTGAAAACCAATTTTCATCAAATAAATGTTGAATCCTTCTTGAAATTACATGCTCTTTCATATTTCATAAGAGGTTTCTCATTATTTCACTTAAACCTGAAACTTATAAACCTGAATCCCTACCTCATCCAGTACTGTACAGTCCCTTTAATTGTACATAAATTGCAGACCCAAGAGACGACTCCAAATAGCAAGTCAACTGTTTCCAAAGTTTATGGGATAATTACAATTGTGCCACAAAGTTGCAGGCTCAATTCTCAAATGAAAATAAACGAAACGCAATGGAAAATGTTATTATTGGTGACAGCAAAAACAGTCACTATGAGCTAATGACAATTAAAATAGGTATATCAAGACTGATAGACTTCTATTCTTCAAATGACAAAGTGAAAAGAAACAGCTATTATCTGGACATATTTTGTTCACAGTGTTACTGAAATAAAAGGACAATTACACAACTAATACATACTGGGTAGTTACACCTGCCAGTTTGTTTCTATGACATTCAGAAAGGAGTAAGCTACTGGAAAGGTTTCCCTTGGTCTGCTGGCAAGATGCTTTTGAATTTGAAAAAAAGTTGTGAAGGCACATTGTTCACAATATTACAACTAAAGTGATGTGGTATTTGTTTCATTGATCTGTGCTTCCTCTTCTTCCTATCCCCAAAGGCTGTGTCCATCAGTGAGCCAGATCAAAGAGGAGAGGGTGTGTGTGTGTGTGTGGGGGGGGGGGGGGCAACAGGGAGAAGGGGGTAAAATTACCTTGGTTGCAGGACACACCCTGAAGGTGAAAAGTCTCTTTGGGATGACCATGAGGTAGTACTCCTTGATGGTGAACTGCTTCGGTGAGATGTAGCAGTACACCTTGCGAGGTTTGCGCAGCTTCTCCCGGTTGGTGGCCAGGAGGGTCGCCTCGTACCAGTTGTCCACGTGCTTCTTCTTGACAGTTTTGTTCACCTTGGCTATGTCCGTCTCTGCAAAGGTACAGATCCAAAAATAGAAATGAGGTTCCCAAAAGTCAAAATGCCTCCAGCACACTTTGAGATGGAGGCATAAAGAAATAGACACAAAATATGAGTAAAAGCAGACACTGATTAATAGTCTGCACGACTTCAGATTTTTTAAGAATTCCACAAAATGCTGACTGATCTTTTCTTGTTCAGTTGACTAAATTTTAGTTTGATTGATTGGAATTATTTTAAATTTCCATTTTAGATAAAATCAAACAAGTAAATGCGTTAAAAACAAAGAGTTGCATCACTATATGATAAAGCAAAAGTTAGGGTATGCTAACAGCAGCCACAGGAACAGACATCCATTCCTTGAAATCTGGATAAACAAAGGAAAACTAGAGCATCCTCCAAAGTCATATTATATCATTAAAAAAAGCCATGTCTTACAGTCTAACTATTAGCCACATACCACTTAGTACCAGGATGTTAAACTCTCCATTCATGAGCTTGATGTCATTGCAAGTGGCAACGGCCTTGTAGCACCCAGCCATATCAAGCTTGATGATCATTGAGATACACTGACTGTCTCTCACAGGGGCAATGTCATACAGCGGGCTGAAGGAATCAAATGCTTGGTCCCCGACCTGGCATTTGTAAAAACAATGTGAACAAGCATCAGAGAAAGCATATAGGCTAATACACCTGCAATAATTAGGGACTACCTTAGCACTGCAATTTGTTGGGGTTTGCCAAAATAATTATGAGGCTGTGTCAATAACAGCAGAGAATTAAGAAAAAAAAAAAACCAAATAAACCAGGGTTAACCTGTGCAAGATTTAGCCATCTTCATGAATATTTATTTTCTCTCTCATCCAACCAGGGTCCCATTTCATAACACTTATTAGTTATCAGTAACAACTGCCACATTTCTATGACAAATTTGCTCTCAACCAATCAGATACAAGGTTTTCAGTAGCTTGTAACAACTATCGTAAATTGTTATTGATAACAAGTTTTATGAAACGGGGACCTGGTGTGTAAGTGCTTTGTCCCTTTGAAAATCCTCCATATTCTTTGCTCTACAGAGTGTTTGTCCCATTGGTGTTCAATTCATTTTATAAACCACAGTGCTAATCATTTTACAAAGGAATACAGCAAAGATTGTTTGTTGTTGTTGTTGTTGTTTTCGTAGGCCCAGCTTCAAAGACAGCACCAAACAGATAACAATACATTTAAAGGGAAACAAAAAAAAAAAAAAAGAAGAAACACAAAAGAGAACACATAGCTAAGAATACAGTGAGAAGGGAGCTACAATTTGGGGGCTTTTCTGCATATAACAGCATGGTAGGGAAAGTGAAAATCACGCTGCATGCTTTGACACATCCAACAAAGGCATAGTAGCAGACTCCAAATGCAGTTGGTGCGTACTCATTCCAATGTTCTTCCTTTCCCTCTCTACAACCTCCCCCATAACAAACTGTCTACCGATGTCACTTAAAGATACAGTCCGAGGAAATGATTACATGATTCCTCTGATGAAGTCATCCTACAACAAAACTTAAATAGCCTATTAAGATGACTCCATGGGAACACATGACATGCAGTCTATCAATGCACTCATGTATCTACCCCTCTATACACGCATCTATCCATTAATCTATACACCTATCCATTTACTTTCACTTCATTTATCCATTTTCGTTTTCAACTAAGAATATACATGTAAGTGTACAAAACATATCATACAAACATAGCAATACACATATTGTACACATATCAAAACATAATATAAACACACAATAAATTGTGAAGCCTTGATGCACGATATTTAATGAATATTGTTGAAAATGTTGATAATGGAGGGGAAGCTAGAAAGCAGAGTTTATAATATGCATTCCCCCTCAAAACCATTGACTCACCCTGGTAACCTGCAGTTTAAAGTCCAGCCACCTCGAGTCCTGTGAGTTGTGCTGCTTGTTCCATGTCCCCGGGGAGCAGGTGTTGCCAAACTCATCCCTTGGTTCCACCTCCAGGCCATGGAGGAGCCCCTGGGTGACTACCACCAGGGAGCTGTGGCGTACAAAACCGGTCTTGTACGGATCCACGGCACCTGCAAAGCGGGGGGAATGTGACAGTTTACTGATCAACACAATAATTCCTTACCATGAGATACAAAAATGGTGTTTATAATTGTAACTGTCATTGTCATTGTCAGTGTGAATGTGATTGTGATTGCGAATGTGATTGTGATTGTGAATGTGATTGTCATTGTGATTGTGATTATGACTGTGATTTTGAATGTGATTGTGATTATCGTAGTAATTGTGATTGTGATTGTGACTGTGATTTTGAATGTGATTGTGACTGTGATTGTGACTGTGATAGTGATTGTGCTGTGATTGCGACTGTAATTGTGATTGTCATAGTGATTGTGATTGCCATTGTGATTGTGATTGTCATTTGATAAGATGCGATGTGACGTAACAGAAAAATAGCTTTCAGTGTCTGAGGATGCTGCATTCTACTTGTACCAGAATGAATCAACACATTTAAGTTTGCCAGGCAGATCTCAAAGTGGGCAGATTCTGCTACAGCGTAACATTGTGCAGGTTTGATCAAAGTCTATCAAATGTTTTGTAAATATTAGCAAAATGTACAATTTCCTAGATTGATTCAACCTTGTTCGAAGGCCTCTTGTAGCCTTCACTATCGTCAGTGCCAAAATTTGCAAGCAAAGCAAGCTGAAGCTGAGCACACCAATGCTGCCAAACCTCTGTAATTTCTAAAGAGGGTCTTTCACATTCATAGGCTACAACTGATCTTGACATCACGCTGCTTATCATGTCATGAGGTTTCAAAAAATGTTATTTATTTCTTGTTTATAAACAATAGCTGAAGATGCTACGTATGAGCATATGGCCTTTTCATCATGATATTATTAAAGTCCATCAGCAAAGTTATCCTCTATGTGGTCAGAAATATGCACTGCAAGATTCATGGCAGGCATTCAAGCTTTATAATGAAGGAAAAATAATTTCACACGGACAAATTGATACAAAAAGAATTAAAAAATTACCAAAATGCCAAAACATTATATAATCTAGTAAGTATTGTACATGCCATATACTTTGCAAGGTTTTCATATCTATGAATTTTGCCAGTCAGGTGCTATTTGTGAATTTAAAAACACATTAATATATCAACTCTGATCCCAACATGACTGCGAGTTCCACACATACATGTCTCCGTTCACTACTGTGGTCCAAGATTACAAATTCAACCACTCGCGAAATTGTCAGGAAGTCCCAATTAGAAAAAAAAAATAGACTTGCTGAACATATGGCGTATACTGTTACTGAGTTTTTTTGTTTTTGTTTTTGTTTTTTCTTTAATGGCTTTACCTGGGAGAAACTCTTTCTTGAAGGGGCTTCCTTTGATTGGTATTGGTCCAAGTTTGATGGAGATGGCGTATACACCAGAGCGGCGAACAGTGAAGGCACACTTGACGCAGTGGTACATGGTCTTGGAATCGCTGTAGTCTACTGAGCAGGCCATTCTCTGTTGACCCACTATGACCTCCACCGTCAGCTGGTCTGCATCTGAGATGGCGTATTTCATACCATTTCTCTGGTAGAACTAAATTGAGGCAAGGTACCACATGTGCATTTAGATAAACACCTTTTCAAAAGAGAATTAGTACACTACAAACTAGAATACATGGAGCACTGTTCATCTAGAAAAGTATGTAAAGGGCATTAGTCACCTTTTTCTGACATAACACAGGGATAGTTGTGGCAGTACTCAAAAAATTTTTATACAGGAATATCTATCAAAATTCCAATTAAAAACTCTGATACTGGTATACGTACAGTATACCACTAGGTCTGTTTGTTAACAATGATAATTTAGGTTTGTTATCAATATCAATAGAGGTTGCAGCAGGAGCATCAACTTATGAATTAGTAGCAGTAACGGTGTAATGATCACTATTTCCTATCACATTTCCTCAACAATATTCCTTTACATAACCATTACTTGGGCTTGCCAAACATTGCAAGAGAGAGTAAACTCTGAGCAAGAATTGTCAAGATCCTTCTGAAATGGTAAGCAAAGTTATTGAGGCTGCAGAAAGGTTATTTCTGGCATATTGAGGCATGGATGAATGAATGGGGAGCATTTTCTAAATTTCCCTCTTGAGAAGACTGAAGGCAATCCTGTAAGATGAAACGATTGTGGATCACAAGAGCAACCTGGTGACCACTGACAACAATAAACAGTTCTCTTCCGCTGCTGAATTTTGTACAGTGTACCTTGATTATGAAGGACATTGTATCTCCCACTGGAACAGCGCCCTCCCAGTTCCAGTCCACCGTACACATCTTCGGATCCACCAGACATCCTGTTATGTAATCAATGATGGGGGCGCTGCGGCTGCGTGATGATACCCCGCTGGCCTGGGCAGTGCGATAATTTCCGGTGACCCAGGCAAAGCCGACGGCAAACACCAGGGTGGAGACAGTAAGGGGACCTTCAAAGCAGAGAAAAGCCAATCTACACGTAAGTACTCAAAGAAGCAAAGTTCCCCTCCTCCCCAAAGAGAAATACACGAGAGAGTGATAATATGATACATATCTAGGCATATCTGCAAAAACCAAAACAAAACGATAACAAAAAACAAAACAAAACAAAACAAAAAACAGGCAGCATTAAGAAGGCATAGAAAGGGCATAGGGCATTATTTTGTTTGTTTGTTTGTTTAATCCTTTGCAATTCATACACATTTATACATTTAAATGTAAATCAATATAAAAGCTGGAATAGGGAAAGGCAAAAATTATTTTCCTCTTGTGAAATGCACCCATGAAAACTGAAGTTCATTCAGTTGCAAGCATGTCTGATCTTTGTCATTTGTTACATGACATTTTCAATTTTTTTCACTACCCTTGCCGCCAAATTCATAACTATGATACATTCATTTGCTATCATACCCTTTGAGAGCATACCCTTTCAAATGGAGGACATGCTCATTAACATCTGACCTTATGAAAATCTGTCCCTAATGTCATCAGCTCATCCATAAACCATCAATGGCATGCAAGGATTAATACATTCCTCTATCTATTCCATTTTTAAATCAGCAAACTTTAAGGCAACTACACCAAGATTGATAGACAAGAGACATTTTGCCCATGACAACTGGACTGTCCATGGGACGGGCAAAATAAGAAAACTGAAAAAACAAAACAAAAACAGATGCAACCATTAATATTATGATTGTGTTTCTTCTCCATTTTCCCCCTATCTATCTCTCTTTATCCCCTCCCCATATAATGTAAATTAGTATGCACAAGATGGGGCACACCCTCTTCTTATGTCAGACTAGTGACGGGTCACATTACCAACACTCTCCCATGTCAGTCAATTCCTCCCCTGGAGCAACTTAAGGCTCAGCTTGGAATTTCAGCTTCAATATCACATGTGTATATAGGTGTGGGGGAGGGGGCAGGATCACATTCCACTTTGCACAACACATGACTTTAACCATGCTACATGTTGAAGCATTTGTCTTGCTTGTACATGTACATATATTCCCCAGTGAAAAATGCACCCAAGTAAACAAAAACCATAACAGTTATCTCTATTGAGGACATGAATCTCTCATTCAACCTAGAAGCAAGATTTGCACACACACACACACACACACACACACACACACACACACACACACACACACACAAAATGTATACATATATATCAAAATATCAAAACAAAACCAAAATGCTATCTGTTTCATGTCTGGCTCAAAAATGTTTGTACTTTGTGTCTCACAATTATGCTGTTATAACTGCAGCACAGTGTATCAGCAACACACTGAATGACATCATAGAGTCACAGAACCTACATTCTACTCCCCCTGATTACCTCCATTTGACTAGATAGAAGCAATAGGCTAAAGAGCGTGTGAGTAGGGGAGGGGGAACGGAGGGGAGGGGAGAGAGGAATCATTCTCCTCTAAATGTAGCAGATTAGTAGCTTGGCATGACATCAGCAGCCAGCCATAACAGGCCACATTACATGATATTCAGTGGGACCTTTAAAGTTGTCAGTGAATGCAAACAACTCCCAATGCCTAGTTTATGTTGTCATGAATATATCCATGGGCATGCAATGACGGTTCTGAGGAAGTGCATGATTACAGTATCTAAACTGGCCGAGTACTTAATATTTATGGTTTGTCCTTGTGAAATTCTGCAATCTGCCCCATCCCCCTTTTTTCTAGACAAGTGCATACTCAGACAGAAAGAGTTGGGTCCATATTTGAGCAGTGTGCACTCTGCAGTCAAAAGAATATTTTGTTCATGCCTTTTCTAGCAGACAGGATCAAATTTCCGCATAAATCCTTCCTGAAATGCATTGAACGATGACTTCTAGTAGACATTACTAGACAGAACACTGCACTGTAAATCTCTCCCTGATAGAAACTCTGCAGGCATGTGATCATACAAAATAGTCGTAATGACAGTCATATGAACATATTTCATGAGACACAAAAAACACCCCTTCCAGCTTTCATACACAGGTACATGTGGGGTTGTGAATTATGATGTTGGTGCCCCTCATTGGGGGTTGAGGGCGCCGAGTCTGCAACCATGAGAAATACCTATTGCCCCACTTTGAACCTAATAAGCTTCAAAAAGGTATTTACAGGTTGTAGTGCAGACTAAGGCATGCCAGGGAGAGGGGCTAATTAGCATCCTTCATTTCTGCCTCTCTTACCCCTCCCCTGAATACACATGTGCCGTGTCGGTGAACATGCCAAGGACACAAGTAGGTAAAAATGGATGATGACTGATCTTGGATAAAAATTCTCTAGATGTGTTTCTAGCACCATTCCCAATCGCTACTGATGCCAGAAGTTAACACGATCATATTATCTCTTTGATTCATAGCTGATTGAAAAATTTGCTGGAAAGCTTGCTGGAAAGCTGCTACAACTTTGTGCCTCTAATTTCCTTTATTCAACAAAAATAAATTCAGCACAACATGGAATTGCCACTTTGCAGGGGATTCAACCCTAAACATTTCCATGAATTCAGTCAATGCAGGAAATATTAGTAGAACTTAGTAGAACTTAGTAGAGGCCTTTATGGGAAATCTGACAATCTGTTCAAAAGTTATAAACAGAATGTCTGATTTTCCTCAATGTGTTCAAGTAATATTTCTGTATTCACTGAAATGACTTATAAATATGTTTGACATAACTATCCCCTTTAATGTGAAATGGCACACAATGGAAACAATGTACTGTATCAAAATAGCACATTAATAGGAATAGCCCACCACCTGCTCAGTACCATCAGTGATGAAAGCTCCTTTTACAGGAAACAGGTAATGAACAGCACAAGTTTTAGAGCTATCGCAACACCCACAAAACTACGATAACAACATATACCTAAACAAAATACACTCCAGTTATGGTAAGCAAGAAACATTATCTCTTAATTTTCCATTTCACCTGATTAGATTTCAACAATAGATATCTCAAGTAAATGTCAAAGATGATAATTCATTGGATAACCCATCACATGTAATTAGAATGAGTCATTGTTTAACAAGAGTTTCATTGTTCCAGCCGTCAATATATTCCACTTCTTGTCTATACATGGCACTTAGAAGATACAGGTCAAATTTCAACTCAGCTGCCAAAGGATCATGTGGTCTGAACTGAATATTCTTTTTTGATTCTGAAGTGCTTTTATTCTTGTAAAGTTTGTCTTGTTCAGATGATTATTCTTATCCTGTGTTACTAGAAGGTGACTTCAAGGTAACAATTCTTCAACAATTAACATAGATAGCCAGTTTCAGCTGCAATCTCCCCCCCCCCCCCCAAAAAAGGAGAGAAAATATGTGTAATATAAAAATGATGGTCACAACTTTCTGACCTGTGAATGAGTCTACCATGTCTGAGCCTTCCCGCTCACCTACACACTCTCAGACATAAACATGAATGCATCATTGCTAAAATGCAGATGCTTCTTCACAACAGTTTTTATATGTACACAATGCTATCAAAGTCACAGTGACTCCTTACCAAACTGAACAGCGAACTGGTAGATGCCACGGAAAACCGACCCCATGGTGGACAGGAACCACTCTGCCAGACTCCCTGGTTCCATGTGCTGCTGCTCTGCCTGCCAGTCCCCCCTGACGGCCACCAGATCCTGGAGAGCCTGCAGATCTCCCGGGCTCACACCATGCTCGGCTGCACCATCCGCATCCAAAACCACAGCCTCGCCCAGCTCACTCAGGCCACTGATGTCAAGCTCCGTGCATCTGTGACAGATGAAAGACGATGCGGTTGATCAGAGACGGGTATTTTTTTTTTCCTGGTCAAATACATAGAAGTGAAGCAGTCATTGTCTAGGGAATTTTCCAGATGTCTGAAACATCCCTCTGACAGGACCCCAGCAACAATGAATGAGAAATTCAATGTTATAATGTGTACCGGTATGTAGAATCCATTTGCACACATCATAAAAGGTACAAGGCTCACCTTAGGACTGTCTTTATGCACATCACACTCTGCTGTATGTGCATTACAGAGTTCATATGTAAAGTCAACAATTTAAAAGCATACCAAAAAATGTATGCTTCAAACTTAATATATACAGCAATAGAGAAGATGAACTCACTGCTACATTTTGTACTCTAGGTCCACGGATGACTGCTTACTTAATTTTCGGTAAGATCAGAAGAATGACAAAGTGTGATGATAATCAACCTTCACAAATGACCACACAGAAGTTGAGAATTTTGCTGAGATACGCCATACCATCTGAAATCTCAATGACAGAGTGAACTACATAGATGTAAGCAATGCTTGTGACTACTCATGTAAGCACTCTGTAATATTTCATGAGCATCATGTGAGCATAATGAACAGTACTTGTACTGGTAGTGTTCATTCTGCACCACCATTTCATAAACAGTTGTACCTTTCCTGAAGCACACTTGATATTTAAAAGCAAATTAATAGTCACCACAGTTTGTCAAGTTCAGATTGCTGGTAGGCAATTTCTTTTATTCTTTTTTCACTTCTTTCTTTCACATTGAGGATATTTTTAAAATCAAGGATTAGGGTTGCCAAAATGAGTTAGAATTTCGACTACATGTACAGGTTAGACTGGCACAATGCTTTTGTCTTTGATACACCTCGTATCAGACAAAGTAGGTCACGTACTGTAGCTCCAGAGATAAATCTGGGATAACGGGTCTGTGCACTGTAGTGCTTCACTACAACACACTACATGACAATGATGAATGCTACCATTGGGGAAATATCAATGATTAATGATTATCTTAAAGGACAAGTTCACCTTCATATATACAATGTACATGGGAATTGAGAGAATGCAGCATTATTACCAGAACACATCACTGACAAGTCAAGAGATTGTACTTTTTCAAAATATTAAATTCTGTGAAATTCTCTTTACATTTTCCTCATATCGTTCCATGCTTGTGACATCATAAACTGTAGTAGTCAGTAACTTCAAAAGTTCATCATTTTTTTATGGATTGTCTGATTTTCCTAAAGCTTTCACTGATGTGTTCTACTAATATTGCTGCATTCACTTGATTCAACATGTGCATGTAATGCATACATGAGTGAACTAGTCCTTTAAATATGCTCTTAATTTTTTTTTTTTTTTTTCAAATACATCCCTGGAATAAGTTGTTATACTAACCATGACTGTACATGTAGCAATTCATGAAAGAATGAATGTGCACATACTTTTAGATGAACACATTAACAACAGAGACATACTGGAGGGGTAAATATTTAAAGTGTGTGCAAAGATAATGGATACATTATCATATATTGCCACTAAACAAATGATGGCAGCGTTCAAAGATTTTATATAGATATACCGTATAACAAGGAATGTTCGCGTGCATTTTAATTTTGCAAATTTCGCGAGCGCCAAGATTCGCGAAATTAAAATGCACGCGAAATTTCTTGTCTACACTATATGCATTGAACGCCAGTGGCAATTCGTGAAAATTTAATGCCACGAAAAAGGCCGTTGGCTCTAATTCGCGAAAATTTAATGCCACGAATATATCATGTTTTACAGTGTTATACCTCAGCAACAGCCAATCAGTGTTCAGGATTTTGAGATGTTATCACAGTGGTTGCAAGACTTACAACTCACTACCTTGGAAAATGAATTATATGTGCACAGCACGACTTCATCATGAGCACCTACATTTGTACAGTACATATGCACTGCTGTGCAGCCAAAATCAAAAAGGGCACAATCTCTCCCACTACCCTTCGGCAAAAGATCCTCTGAAAGTAAGAATCATCTCCATCATTTATAGAGAGAACAATACTTTGGCACAACCAACAGCAACAGCTATTTGCACAGAAATTTGAGATCTTCCATGTCATAGCAATACAATCACACTCTTCTCCCCCAACCCCTCTTTCTCCGATACATCATTTTAACGTCTTCACTCACATGCATATCAAAGTGCCTTGTTTTCCCCACTACATAATAATATGTCTCCCACATACCATACATGTCACTGCAAATACATGTATATACTTTGGTCACATTGCAATAGATGGCATGATTCATAACTTCAGTATTGGGATCAGAGTACTGCATTGAATGTGCAACAAATAGCTCCTCCAATGACTCTTCTATTCTATTCGAACAAACATGCAATGTGAACTGAGAAAATGAAATCACAAGAGAGAAATAAAAGGGGAGGGAGGGAAGGGGAGATATGGAGGCAGAATAGCCCATGTATTATAGTGTGCATCATCTGGTTGATTCTACTCACTGTGTGTGATCTTCTATCGTACTGCATTATAGTAATGACAAAGTTTTCCCTTAAAGGTTGAGTGTCACTTCTTAAAGGACAAGTTCACCTTCATAGACATGGGGATTGAGTAAATGCAGCAATATGAATAGAACACATCAGCAAGTGTTTGAGGAAAATCGGACAATCCGTTTAAAAGTTATGAATTTTTAAATTTTCTGCATAGTCACTGCTGGATGAGAAGACTACTACAGCCTGTGATGTCACGTGTGTACAACGATATAAAGAAAGTACAAGGAAAATTCAATACATTTTCACTTTTCTCACATAATAAAAGAACACTTGACTACCCTCTTTCAGAAGGCACGGGTGAATAATATTACCCATAATATATGTCAGTGACAAGTTTAGGAAATGTGTACTTTTTTCAAAAAGTACAATTTTGTGATATTCTCTTTATATTTTCCTTATATTGTTGTATGCATATGACACTCTAGTAGTCTTCTCATCCAGCACTGACTGTGCAGATACTTCAAAAATTCATAACTTTTGAACGGATTATCCGATTTTCCCACAAACTTTCACTGATGTGTTCTACAAATATTGCTGCATTCACTCAATCCACATGTATATGAAGGTGGACTTGTCCTTTAATAATTAAATCTACATTGTAGATCATCATCTCTCAGAAAAAATCAGCCCTGTGCTACTGCTGTTGAATCAATTTTGCTAGTATGGCTCCAGGTATTTGCATTTCATTTGTATCATGCTGCTAAAAAAAAAAAGAATTGCAGTTCTCAAATATCAGCTAATGTTGCAGTTTGGCATCTACTGTCTTTAAGACCCTTCCTCCGAAGTTAAACTTCGGAGGAAGGGTCGGAGGAAGCTATCTATGACCTTACAAACCTTACGACCTAAGTAAAACTTCCGGAGTCAAATGTGAGTACATGTGCGTGTTTGTACAGTACAATTCTAACCTAGTCGATCGCGACGGAGAAGCTAGCACTCAGAAAATCTCATCAACAATAATGGAGAAGATAAATGCCGCTGGTAGAAAAAACAATATTGTGGTCGACGTGCGCGGCGCTACCACTTTCGGAAGTTACACCGACCCTCCACAGTGATCCCCACGAAGGCCGTGGTAAATTGGTCAGAGTTCTTTCCACAACAGTCGTGTGGACACAGGGTCGTGGTAAGATAAACATAAATTTGAATTCTAATTGCTGCGCCATAAAATTTTACTCCGACTAGAAATACATCTGAATATGGCTATTTAAAACAAGAATAATTTTTACTGCAACAAAACAAGATCTCCCTCATTGATAGCCACCATTCATTAATAAAACACAAAGCAGATACATGTACTTGTACCTGCATAATTCAAGTTAAAAACCAAAATTCAAAACTTGTGTAATGCAAATAAGACTTGTTTGGAGCATTTCCACTGAGACCAGAACCAAAACATTCTTGGAGCTTAGACTTTGAGCCAAATCTTAGCCTGCAATCACCTATATACCCTGTCGGTACAGTAATTAAAATTCCCCTATATCACACCGAGGTGGAAAACCTCTTGAAGTAACCTGTATTGAGACTGTAGTGATCTTTGTTGGAAACTGAAACCTCATCAATAGCTTCTTCTAACTTCTCTTTTTCCAATTTAATACACATATCATTCCCTTTCTCTATGTACGTGTAGTACAATGCCATTAAAATGCTTTGTAATCTTATATCTACAGTGTATCTAGACTAAGAGATGCTTCTGAAGCTGGGCAGAGGTCATGCACTTTCAGTCAATTTACATGTACTTGGGTGAAGCAGCACAAGGCAGTTTACTTGCTTGCAACATGTGATTATCAAATTTTCATCATATATCCATTACTAAAATCACCCTATATTCACACACTTCTAGTGGCAAGAGATACAACATTCTGTGTTATATTTTCTGAAAGTGTGTCCAATGAATCAAGTTCCCTTTATGTACAATACGCTGGTCTGATCGAGCACATACACCAATAATTCAGTAAATGCACATAAATATTAGTAATTCATGAGCATAACCTGCAACAATATATACAGTATAATCCCCCTGTCCCGTATTCATTACACTAATCACAGGCACAATCACACTGCAGAGCACAAGTGTTGCTATAGTGACCAATTTATGCGATGATCGCTACAATACGTTGCATACCGTGGGGAGATCATAGATAATGGTAATGAGGTCACACCTGGTATAACGGATATAGTACTGAATTTGGCCATACCAGTACCAACAAGCAACCATGGCCATACCGACACCAACTCTGTTTACATGATGCATGTGTGTATGCGTAGGTTTATGTGCGTGTGAGTATGTAGGTGCATGTGAGTATACTGTATGTAGGTGTGTGTTTGTTTGGTAAAGCTTAGTTTTAAGAGCAGATTAAATCACAAATTTTCAAATACTAGTAATGTTAACAAGTCTCATCCTACCCCTCCTCCCCCCCCCCCAAAAAAAAAGCATGCCGCCACCACATATTGACAGATAGTACATTGTTGTATATTGTACAGTGATGTGAGACCAAGTGGGTGAATCTCAACCATACATTCTAATTTCTTTCTTCTCCTTTTTTTCGTGGAAATGCCAGAAATGTTTAATGAAATTGACGTTCAATACATTCATCGAGAATGATTTAATTTGGATGGCACCTGTAAATCTACACTTATGTAGGTCTATAAATCCTTTCTTTTGTTTTAAGACAGAGAATAATTGTTCCCATCAGAGCAAAACCTAACCCCTCAATCCTTTCTTCTTCTTTTTTTCATCCATGCATATAGTATCACTTTACTTCATGTTGCATTTGTGTCCTAATCAATCACCTTGATGACAGACACCAAGGTAAATCACTACCACCAAATATACTACAGGTAGTGTGCATGGACAATGACATAGGATTGGAATTTTTTTTTCCACTGCTTGACGTAAATCTTGTAAACTCAAAACAAAACTAGAAACAGGAAACTCAGTTCTATGGTTTTGTTTATGATTTCTCCCCTACATGTAAAAGTACAGACCACATCACACTTAATGAAGGTGGTACATAAAAAAATTGAAAATAATGTATTAGGAAGGTGGGGTGGAAGGTGAGGGGAAGAATATGGTTTAGAGTAAAAAGTTTAATTTTTTATGAAAAGTAAATATTACCCTGACTTGTTACTGAAACATATTAAGGTAATACCGTTCCACCTGTTTTTAGAAAGAGATACTGCTGTAAGTCAAGCTGAGTTATCTTGCTAGAATTAATATGAAAATATGTTGAATTCTGTTTATATATATATATATATATATATATATATATATATATATATATATATATTGATATTGTCGTGTACATACATTACATTACAAACTGCAGTCTTCTCATCCAGTGACGGCTGCACAAAAACTTTAAAAATTGATAACTTTGAACAGATTGTCTCATTTTCCTCAAACTTTCACTAATGTGTCCTACTAATATTGCTGCATTATCTCAACCATCCCTGAATATCTCATATATTCAACTACACTGCAACTAAACACAGTCCCGTCGCTGTACAGAAGTTGCGACATGGCTGTACCAACTGCGGTCTAATCACCCGTCTACTCGGTATAATCACACAGAATTTGAATACAGCACATCATGTTTGGTACCTCAGCCATATAATATACAGATGTATCTTGATCAATTTAGCTACTGATTGGTGTTATCAATATTGACTCTATACACAATTTACAACATAACTGAAAACGAATATTTAATGCATCGTCTGCACACTGTACACACAATCACTCTTCTCCACACAGTAATGACTTAGTGAAACAATTTTTACACAGTGTAATAAGGAAATACAAGTACTTAACACCTAACATTTGCTACAACATGAAGGCATAAAAACCATGAACATCATACACTTACACAGCTAGAAGATGTGACAACCCGTGGTCTTCAAGGAAAAATTCCAACGACAGTTGATCAACTGCCTCCTCAAGTCGCTTCTTGGCCTTCAAGGGCAGCCTCCTCAGAGCTCTGTGACTGACATCAAGACGAGCTGCTTCCCCAAGGGACTGGCAACCTGCAAGATGACAGTGACCACATACATGATGTACATGTAGAGTATAAAGGCAGCTTTCACTGACAGCTTTACCTTTATCAAGTGAAATCAATAACCATGGTCACAATCATATACAGTGACACATGTAAAAAAAAGTTTGTATGTACATTGTAATCCTGCAAATCCAATCACTAGTACCTCACTAGTCTCTCTAATGTGATCTTACAGTCAGTAAATTGGACTTGATCACTCTCACTAATTTTAATATCTACACTGTATTAATGAAATTATCCAAATCCTGGCAATCCAACACATTACACTAAACAAAAAAGAGAAGTGTTACTTCACACAGACTTTTTAAATCATCTTCATTAGTACTTCATCAGTACTGTAGGCCAACTCATGTACATTGTAATTACTGTATTTAAGGAGATGTACATGATGCATTTTAAAGATATAACACACAATGAAGCAGGCCACCCCTATTGAAAATCTGGAATGAATTAACGGTTAATATAAATACATACAACATCAGCAGCCATAGAATATACACAATCTGAGGCACAAATCCATAAATATATCCACAATATCTATAAAAATCCTGCACAGAAATACTTTCAATTCAGGAGGAATAGGAGAGGGTTAGAGTTTAATAGAATCAATTAGGGATGCATGTACATGTACACATACAATGCAAATTGTTTGATGGATCCATGCAGTAATAGAATTATAGAGCCTCTCATGACTATATATGGTAAATAAAAATCAGCAGTACACAAGGCACTGCTTCAGTCAGGATGACAAATCAACAGCACTTGGGATGCTTAGTTCTCCACATATATTTTTATGGTGATACAGAGTCAAAGAGGTTTCTACTTGTAGGTTTCTAGAGACCCTTCTATATCATTGTGAACAATTAGAAACAATGGCATGAATATGATAATAAATATCATTCATAAAGCACTTATTACCGGTACTAAAGTTTCTAAGTACTACATGTAAGTGTCTTGTGTTGGAGAAGAATTAGAAAGAAGAAATTAGATCATGAAGTAAATAGTAAGATGAAACAAAATACAAATGCATATTACACACATTGTAAATTATAACTTAAGGAATGAACATAATATTTATGATGTTGGTAGGGTGATAGAAAAAAAAAAAAGTAGTTAGGTCGGTATTCACACCTCAAAAGGGGCCCTAAAACCACCACCCTGTGTAATATGACTACAAGCACAATGAACAAATGTATGCACAGGACTGTGTGCAGTACACTTGGAACTTTATAGGATTACCACAACCAAGCAAACCGAGGCAAAAACAGGCCAGTTTTTCTTGAAAATCTTAAATTTTGAAAGAAATATGTGTTATGTAAATATACATGTACTGTGCGAGTATAAACTATGTAAGTATTTAAACTGTGGTAAACTGTGTGTGATCACAGTCCCCTGCACACATCTTTTACATGCTTTGTCAAGGGGGACGTGGGGTGGGTGGTGCGGCGAGATGCAGGTCTCGGGTCCCTTCAATGACATTGTTCGCATTTGATGACAGGAGTTAAAATTTCCGGTATCAATCCCTAAACTTGTGGTTTCACTGGAATCTTTAACATTCAGAATTTTTCCTGTAAAAAAATCCCACACCAAGGACAAGGTCCGATCACCTGTGCCAAAATTTGACTAGGTAACACACAAAAGCATTTAAGTTTCTAGATCTGTACTACATCACATAGCCCAGTGGCGGATCCAGAGGGGGGTGCACCGGGCACGCGCCCCTTCTTTATTTTTGCTTAAAACAAAAGAAATAAAAAGAAGAAATGGGGGGGGGTGCGTGTGTCCCTCTCCCCCTTTAATTTTGCGAAAGCACCTCCCCTTTACAGTATTCCTGGATCCGCCCCTGTAGAAGGTGGTCAAATTTTGGATGGCATTATGTTCAGATTATATGCGGCTTTCTTTATATGCAAGTAGGACTTCATTAATCATAGCATTTCAGTGATGTAGGCCCTAGTGTGAATAAAATCTGTGATGTGCGGGACACTCGAGTATGATTGCCGAATCGGCATCTCGTTCTTGTTTCACTTGATTGTTTAGACTTCAGCACTGTGAATTTGTATCTCACTCTAAATCACAGTATAACTTACCAGCTTTGTCAAGTTGCTTTTCATACCGCTTCAAGCCGTTCTTTGTTAACCAATCTTTGAATTCAGCATGCTCATGACTGGACACAGACGAAGAACCCCAATACCGTCTTACTACAATCCACAATACCAAACACAACACTATTCTGACCAGATAATTAGATCGAAATGTAGATAATTCCGCCATATTTGAGGCCACACGACATGACCGAAACAGCAGAAAGACAACTCTGGCAAGTTACTTGGGAAGCTAATGATGGTTAGGATCTGGAGTTTATAGCGTACTGTTGGGATACCTCCACCCCACCGGATAAGGGTTACCTTTTCACTGACGTCCGCACAGCAGTCCTCAATATTCCCGAATTGATGAATATTCAAGCAAATGACAAAGCACGACAAAATCAAATCTTTCGTATGAATGCCTCCTACATTGACAATAAATAGTCAAGGCCGTCAAAGCACTTGTTAGACGCAATGCCAATGGGGAACCTGTACTGGGATTCTTCTCGAAATCGAGAGCTTGAGTAAAGAACTGGTCTTCCCCGGACTGTATCCCTCCTCAAGACACAACCACTCTCAAACACCGTAGTTCCGTATATCCACCAAAGAGTTGAACGTAAGTTGGTGTGCACAATGCAGAACTGGTACTTCTGCAGTACTGCCAGTGTAGTGTTTTGTGTAAATGTGTACTGAGTACCCAAACCGTCTTCGGCAATCAACAGCGAGAGGAAAAAGGGGAATTTTACTGCAAAAGGTCGTTAGATGGCGCTATACATGATGACCACGATCGTTTTGGGGGCCCTCGGTTTTGTTCCCTCCCTTTCTCTTCCCAGCTTCACTTGGCTCATTTTGTCCCCCTCTTGAAACGTCTTCAATTTTGTACGTGTATACGGTCATACGATCCTGGAATTTAGTGATGTTTGAATATAACTTGCAATACTGATCAGATTCCTAATCCTGTGTCTATTAGTTTGTAGCCATATCTCTTTGGGTTCTTTCTTCAATTCTTCTTCTTCTTCTTCTTCTTCTTCTTCTTCTTCTTCTTCTTCTTCTTCTTCTTCTTCTTCTTCTTCTTTTTCAGCTGAAGAAGTCGACTAATGGGACAGTACTAAACTCATAACATCTTCAAAAGTGACAAGAAAAAAATTCACATGGGACATCTACCTAACGGTGCAGCAAAATTCACGTATCGAGTGAAGAACATAATGCCAAGTTTCACGCGCGAAAGTTGCTTTGTTTGGGTCACATGGATTGCCTGAGGTCGTCATCAAACAAGATTGGCTTAAAATGCTTGAGGACATCCTTCCCCCTCCCACCCCCTCAAAAAAATGATGAAGAAACGAACCTTTGATAATTGTTGATGCACAAAAATACCTGTTCATCATCAAGATTTAAAAAAAAATTCGTGGACTTTCTTTGTTCTAATGTGTTTCAGTACATTCAACCTCTCGATAATTTCAGTGACATTAAATATGACTTCCTTAATTAATCTCGTAAACGCACACACACACATGCACAAAGTGAAATAAAAAAGTTAACGCTGTACTATTTCCTTCTTACAATAGAAAACTAAATTAGTTCATCCTGTAATGGTCGCAGTCATGTTCAAGTTGCGTTTAATAAAAAATATTCTTTTTAAAAAAATCAAAGAAATGGCCGGCAGAAAGAAAACTTAGCATAACTTTGTGTTTCATATTTTGTTACGAAACAGCGATATCTATATAAGTCCTAAAAATGATCGCATATCCAAACAATCTGAGGAGCATTTAGTCAGTTTGATCCTGGTGGTAAATTGCACTTTGAATAAGTGACATGTTTTGGACCCATCATGTTTATATGCGACACGCACTTTGTCCCAATTGTACAAGGTTGATTGTGACCGTCATAATCTCTTCTAAGTTGCATATTATTATCGTGTTTTGTATATGACTGTTGTTTTAATTGCCCGTAAAAACACAAAACTTCCTTTAACGTAATACTTTCCCTGTTCAGCTGGTGTGATTATATTCTAGATTACTCACTATTAAAGTGATATTGAACATTTGTGGTTCCACATAACAACTTTCCACGTTGACATGATTTATGATTAGTCTAGTTTGTAAAATTCCATTTGAGGAAGGAGTGAAGTATTCGTCAGAAAATGTCAATTTTGATACAAAACTAAGTATGCATTAGAGTATATGGTGAAATATTATCCCCACCGTTTGTAACACGCATTTAAAAAAAAAAGTATGCATTCCATGAGTCCAAACAAAGTCTTCGATCCCATCGCAACTTCAACTTCAAACTTATTTCTAATTCAAAAAAATTGTTATCTGCAAGTAGGACGGTAAAGACCGCGATGTGTAAATGGTATAAAATGTCTTCTTTGGGGGATATTCTTATGAGCTCATATAGTTTCGCGGTATTTCAAAATAGTATAATCATTACTGATTCTTGCACTTTGATCTTTGCGCTGTACATAGTTCGGAAAGGTAAAGAGATTCAAATGATTCTCAAAGACGGAAGATGTGCTCATTAATGAAAGAAAGAAAAAAAAAAAAGAAGGGACTTTTAAGGTATGGCATTTTCAAACAAAATCAATTTTCCTCGGGGTATTTCTTGTTGTCTTGTATTCTTTCACATGATCCGAATCTTATCACTGTAAGAAATATGTCCTATAGTTTTGCATTCCATAATCCAATATCAGTCTTATAATGTACGTGATACGAAAAGTCATATCATTGAAAATCAGCTCGTCGGCGAAAAACATTTATTATAGCGGAAGAGAGAAAAAGTAATAATTGGCAGAGATTCGTTTATATCTTTGGCCCGGAACTTCCATTCCTCTTTTAACTAATTATTACTCTCTAAAAAAATCGAGTGAAAATATTCACTCTTGAAAGAGTGAATACAAAAAAGAGTGAATTTAGAGTGAAATTGGAGTGAATTTCGAGCGAAAATGTTCATTTTCACTCACTTTGGAGTGACCTCATGGATCACTCGAAGATTTTGGAATGATCCATCAGGTCACTCGAAAACCAGTGAAAATGAACATTTTCACTCTAAATTCACTCCTTTCTGTTATTCACTCCTTAAAGAGTGAACATTTTCACTCGATCTTTTTAGAGAGTATTTTTGTAAATAACTGCATTTAAAAGGAAATGAGAACTTAGGCGGGGGGGGGGGGGGGTGGAGGGAGGAGATGAAGAGGAGTCGAGTAAAGAAAAAGGGAAGAGATGGTTGGCCAGACCTATAGACCCATCGAATCGATCTCCATTCGCTGCCCAGCACTGGGGGACATTCGTTCAGCGAATATGCATTGAAGCATACTGAATACGCTCATCAGTCATGTTCGACTTCAGTCGACATTCTTCGGCTCTGTGTGTACCTCTAAAAAATACAGAGAAACAGCTGTACACACAATTCGCCATGGGCATTCCCGAAGAATATATCCGAGTCGATTAGGCATTTGTATCCCTGCCTGTTGAGATAACCAATCCTCACTCTCTAAGCTTCTAATGTCCTGTCCCTTCTCGATGAGGGCGCAAGCATTATTTTGTGAAGTTTATAGCTACCAGTGCCATTCTCCAACAGATCAGACTTCTTGGAAACTATCAATAAAAATGGTAGAAGGGGAAACAAGAACTGCCACTACTTTTTATTCGAGTTTTCGTATTTAATAATGATACTGGGAAAGTGGAAATCATAATATTACATGCATGTATACAGTATGCATGTTAAATCGAAAATGTTGCACATCATTTAAGTTGGCCTACATTCTTACACAAAATATTTTGAGAATAATTCAAAGGTCAACAGTAATTCAAAGCCAACAACGTCCCTGAAAAGAGCAGATCTTCCTTTGCGATGAAAAACTGTTATTTTTTTATGGGCCCATTATATCGCGAACTGTAGCATAACAACAACAACAACAACAACATCAACAATAATAGTAGTAGTAATGATAATAATAATAATAATAATAATAATAATAATAATAATAATAATAATAATAATAACTAGAGAGGTACTCTGAGAGCGCAGACCTCCGCCAAGCATGCAGCTCATTTCCACCACTGATCTTGTTCTTCCTTGTAGATATCAGTGATTTCCACCCATACATTCAACTTACAGCATGCTGAAAGTGTTTATAGTGTGCTGAAAGTCGTCCGATTTCCCAATATAGAAGCCTTTGTTATACGTCATAAACCCTCAGCTGCAGGGCGCGCCTCGCCCTTGCAGAAACTAGAGCACGCACTTTAGTGCGCGTATGCAAACCTCAAATACGCGCAGCCTGAACTCCCAAGTTCATTGACCCTACCTGTCAAAATATCAAAAATCCTTCATAAATTCCCCCAAATTCTTGGATCATTACCAAAAGTTAATCGTTTGTTACTTGTGTCATTCTCAACCTTTCTTGCAAGTTTCATCCCAATCCGTTAACTACTTTTTGAGTTATTTTGCACACGGACAAACTAGCGAAGGAACACACAAACCAACGGTAACGAAAACATAACCTCCTCCGTTGGCGCAGGTAATAACAATGATGATGATAATAATAATAATAATAATAATAACTAGAGAAGCACTCTGAGAGCGCAGACCTCCGCCAAGCATGCAGCTCATTTCCATCACTGATCTTGTTCTTCCATAGAGATATCAGTGATTTCCATCCATAGGCCTACGTACTTATAGCATGCTGAAAGTGTTTATAGTGTGCTGAAAGTCGCCCGATTTCCCAATATAGAAGCCTTTAATTGTTACGTCATAAACCCTCAGCTGCACGGCGCGCCTCGCCCTAGCAGAAACTAGAGCACGCACTTTAGTGCGCGCATACAAACCTCAAATACGCGCAGCCTGAACTCCCAAGTTCATTGACCCTACCTGCCAAAATATCAAAAATTATTCATAAATTCCCCCAAAATTCTCGGATCACTACCAAAAGTTAATTGTTTGGTACTTGTGTCATTCTCAACCTTTCCTGCAAGTTTCATCCCAATCCGTTAACTACTTTTTGAGTTATTTTGCACAAAGACAAACTAACTAACTAACGAACACACACACAAACCAACGTTAACGAAAACATAACCTCCTCCCTTGGCGGAGGTAATAACTAGAAAAGCACTCCGAGAGCGCAGACCTCCGCCAAGCAGTTACTTTCCACCGATGATCTTGTTCTTCCATTTAGAGATCAGTGATTTCCACCCACTGAAAAATCGCCTGATTTCCTAATATAGAAGCCTTTGTTACGTCATAAACGCTCAGATTTGCGGCGCGCCTCTCCCCAGCAGAAACTAGAGCACGCACCTTAGTGCGCGCATGCAAACCTCAAATACGCGCAGGCCAGACCTATAGACCCATCGAATCGATCTCCATTCGCTGCCCAGCACTGGGGGACATTCGTTCAGCGAATATGCATTGAAGCATACTGAATACGCTCATCAGTCATGTTCGACTTCAGTCGACATTCTTCGGCTCTGTGTGTACCTCTAAAAAATACAGAGAAACAGCTGTACACACAATTCGCCATGGGCATTCCCGAAGAATATATCCGAGTCGATTAGGCATTTGTATCCCTGCCTGTTGAGATAACCAATCCTCACTCTCTAAGCTTCTAATGTCCTGTCCCTTCTCGATGAGGGCGCAAGCATTATTTTGTGAAGTTTATAGCTACCAGTGCCATTCTCCAACAGATCAGACTTCTTGGAAACTATCAATAAAAATGGTAGAAGGGGAAACAAGAACTGCCACTACTTTTTATTCGAGTTTTCGTATTTAATAATGATACTGGGAAAGTGGAAATCATAATATTACATGCATGTATACAGTATGCATGTTAAATCGAAAATGTTGCACATCATTTAAGTTGGCCTACATTCTTACACAAAATATTTTGAGAATAATTCAAAGGTCAACAGTAATTCAAAGCCAACAACGTCCCTGAAAAGAGCAGATCTTCCTTTGCGATGAAAAACTGTTATTTTTTTATGGGCCCATTATATCGCGAACTGTAGCATAACAACAACAACAACAACAACATCAACAATAATAGTAGTAGTAATGATAATAATAATAATAATAATAATAATAATAATAATAATAATAATAATAATAATAACTAGAGAGGTACTCTGAGAGCGCAGACCTCCGCCAAGCATGCAGCTCATTTCCACCACTGATCTTGTTCTTCCTTGTAGATATCAGTGATTTCCACCCATACATTCAACTTACAGCATGCTGAAAGTGTTTATAGTGTGCTGAAAGTCGTCCGATTTCCCAATATAGAAGCCTTTGTTATACGTCATAAACCCTCAGCTGCAGGGCGCGCCTCGCCCTTGCAGAAACTAGAGCACGCACTTTAGTGCGCGTATGCAAACCTCAAATACGCGCAGCCTGAACTCCCAAGTTCATTGACCCTACCTGTCAAAATATCAAAAATCCTTCATAAATTCCCCCAAATTCTTGGATCATTACCAAAAGTTAATCGTTTGTTACTTGTGTCATTCTCAACCTTTCTTGCAAGTTTCATCCCAATCCGTTAACTACTTTTTGAGTTATTTTGCACACGGACAAACTAGCGAAGGAACACACAAACCAACGGTAACGAAAACATAACCTCCTCCGTTGGCGCAGGTAATAACAATGATGATGATAATAATAATAATAATAATAACTAGAGAAGCACTCTGAGAGCGCAGACCTCCGCCAAGCATGCAGCTCATTTCCATCACTGATCTTGTTCTTCCATAGAGATATCAGTGATTTCCATCCATAGGCCTACGTACTTATAGCATGCTGAAAGTGTTTATAGTGTGCTGAAAGTCGCCCGATTTCCCAATATAGAAGCCTTTAATTGTTACGTCATAAACCCTCAGCTGCACGGCGCGCCTCGCCCTAGCAGAAACTAGAGCACGCACTTTAGTGCGCGCATACAAACCTCAAATACGCGCAGCCTGAACTCCCAAGTTCATTGACCCTACCTGCCAAAATATCAAAAATTATTCATAAATTCCCCCAAAATTCTCGGATCACTACCAAAAGTTAATTGTTTGGTACTTGTGTCATTCTCAACCTTTCCTGCAAGTTTCATCCCAATCCGTTAACTACTTTTTGAGTTATTTTGCACAAAGACAAACTAACTAACTAACGAACACACACACAAACCAACGTTAACGAAAACATAACCTCCTCCCTTGGCGGAGGTAATAACTAGAAAAGCACTCCGAGAGCGCAGACCTCCGCCAAGCAGTTACTTTCCACCGATGATCTTGTTCTTCCATTTAGAGATCAGTGATTTCCACCCACTGAAAAATCGCCTGATTTCCTAATATAGAAGCCTTTGTTACGTCATAAACGCTCAGATTTGCGGCGCGCCTCTCCCCAGCAGAAACTAGAGCACGCACCTTAGTGCGCGCATGCAAACCTCAAATACGCGCAGCCTGAACTCCAAAGTTCATTGACCCTACCTGCCAAAATATCAAAAATCCTTCATACATTCACCAAAATATATCGGATCACTACCAAAAGTTAATCGTTTCTTACTTGAGTCATTCTCAACTTTTCCTGCAAGTTTCATCCCAATCCGTTAACAACTTTTTGAGTTATTTTGCACATGGACAAACGAACTAACGAACTAACTAACAAACAAACCAACGGTAACGAAAACATAACCTCCCCCCTTGGCGGAGGTAATAACGATGATAATGATAAGAATAGTAATTCTACTGTGTGTGCTTCTTGTCTCTAAAGAACAGAGAAAGAATTACCAAGATGATATTTGGTTTATGTCGTTTCTGTTAACTTCTAAATCAAATGATAATGCAAATTTCTTAGATCATTTTTCGACTTTTAGCTTTATAGGCATATCCTTCTTCTTTATCTTCTGTTTTCGATGATGAGGGTGGATGCTGCAAAACGTTGCGTGAATGTTGGCTAAATGAAATCTAGAACTCATTTTTTTTTGGGGGGGGGGTAAAAAAAAACCCAGTCTTTTGATGCGTTAAACTTTTTGTTTGTTTGTTGTTGTTTTTGCGTTTGTTGTTTTTTACATAGGAAGGTGATATTCTTTCATGAAAATGAATAAAGATTAAATGCAGACTATCAAACTGATCAGTCCACTTTAGCCGTAGCATTACAAGCGTGATGATCAGCAACTAACAGTTTCAAGAGCATAATTAATACATTTCATTTCTTTATAATTGTTATCATTATCATTGTTATTATTATTATAACTTCAATCATTATTAACGTTGTAACTATACACAGTCCAAGAATGGAACTTTTTTTTTGTTCTTTTGTCAGTTAGGGAGAGATAAGTTTTGATAGTTTGCATTGTAACATCTTATACAATCATGCCAATCGGAAAAGTATCGGATTCGTAAACTTTATTTCCTTAAAGAAAACATAGAGTTGACATTTTGACACTAGATTTGAACACCCAGTACCTTTATTATAAAGAAAGGTTTGATGTGACTGGATGTCAAGTTGTTGTTGTTGTTGTTGTTGTTGTTTTGTACAAACCTCCGTGTAACTCAACCTGCATGGGGGAGAATGAGGGAACTGTGCATATTATAGAACGAAGAACGTCGCTTCTTTGTGTCAGCATGAGCACTAATATCAACACTGTACAGTGTTAAACTGTTCACTTCTCAAAAAGCAGGCTTAAATTGTGCATATGAACCCAAATTCGGTGTTACTGTAACTACGCTTATGGATCCGGGTGTGAATGACTGGTGGTTACAATACAGCGTGACCGGTTGCTAGGGGAACCAATAGCCGTGAACAACGTGCGCGTTTTAGTACGCACAAAGCGGTGGGCGCCCTATTCAATAGTGGTTACGCATGGTAGCCCAAAGTTTATTACTCTTGTGGCTCAAGTACAAGTACGGATCTATCTATCTGATCGCAAATATAGTATCGGCTACATGTGTGCATGAGTTTGCTGCTGTATTGAGGTATACCGAAGCACAAAAACGACTTGTATGGATTACCAAATCGTAAAAACAATTGATCCGCTCTACATGAAGCCGTAGACCGTGGACTGCGTCTCGCTGGAGCAATTTGGTCGGCACGGTGTGACTATGAGGAATGATCAATTGCTTTTCATTGAATAGAAGTAGAGACGTTGCACGCTTCAGCGGGGACGGTAAATTGGGGTCGTAAAAAAAGGGCCCCGAGAGCGAATGAGAGGCTTCCTTGCTGGTGTAGTTGATAGAGACGGATCTTGACAATATTACACACCTGCGAGAGAGCAGTGTCGCATTATCGCTTCCGTTACATTTCTCATAATATACATTTCTCCCACCGAGACGAAAACTACCAATCTAAGAAGTGTTGATCAGGAATTAGTGAAAGGATACAATCATTTTTGTTCAGATGGAGAGGACAGCGGCGGAACAGGGAGACGAGGCCGTCGGGGTCCCGTCAGAGGTAAGTCGTAACAGCTAGCTCACCTGTATAGTTGGTATCCTGTGAAGGGAGAGACCCGCCGGTGTGTACGCCCTTTGCACCGGGCATCACAATGCAGCCACCAGCTCTCCGTCGGTATGCTTGTTTGCTCGTAACAACCCGTTGTGTTTGCTGAGCTCCCGTCTAATCTGATGAGAGGAGGATTTTTAAGAGCGTGTTCCTTTGAACATCAAGTTCTGTTCTGTCGCCACTTTTCCTCGCTGGAAGGTATTATAGGGCATAGAAGAAGAAGAAGAAGAAGAAGAAGAAGAAGAAGAAGAAGAAGAAGAAGAAGAAAACAATCCTTTCCAGAATTCCTATTCTCTGTAATTTCCAGCACTGTGTGAAGAGAGCTATTAGTATGTGTTTTGCCCGAACTCGAAAATGCTCTGGTTTCCCGGACATCCTATTCCTTCTTAGCGTTACATAGAACTTCTATAGATAATTTATTACAATATTGTGTACGACGTTAGAATACCCATAAAAGACGGACACAGGCGGGCACACAATGATAGAATTTGGCAAACTCCAAATCTTATGTTGTTATTGGCGAATTGGCAGTTATATTGAATTTGGTATTTGGTTGAAGTATACAGTACATTAAGGATCCGAAGCAGTTACGATTATCGACAATATTAATGCGTAGAAGAAATAGCAATTTAATATGCCTGGTATTCGATTAACTCCCATCTTATCCGCTTGAAGGTTAATGTACAAACTAAACCTTGATTAAGACATCGACCAATGAATGACACCGAACGACTTTTAATCAAAAGAAAAAAAAGACGTAAGCAGTGACATCTGTAATCATAATGACTGAGTTATCATAAAATCTATCATTTTAGTATTACGGACAAGTACATTGTTTCTTTCTTTTTTTCCCCTTCTTGCTGGACATTATGTGAGTGTAAGAGTGTAATAACCTCTGTATCGGAGTGAATGAGGCCTATATCGTAGCAAATTCGTGGAAGGAATATACAGTGTAATAGATATTTGATTCCATTCTCACTAGCCTATACATCTGTCACTCACAATTGACCTCATACACTTTCTGAATTTGACTCTTGACCTAGAAAGTAGGTTGACTCGACGCTGCAGAAACCCCAGAAGGCGCAGCATTATTATTAAAGGGAAACTTCTACTCCATGCGCCCACTGATGAATATAAAGAGTAAAAGTGAAACGAAATACGTATATGTAAAGCTTCATTAACAGTCGGTCGGAGAATAAAATTTGCGGGTACAGTGTGATTTTTGCGAAAAAGTGCAATGATTACAATCACAAACTAACATGCAATTTAGACAAAGTATACATGTACAACTGTATGATGTTGCAAGCCTCGATACTCTGATTCGTGTACGCACACGCACACACACACACACACACACACGCACACATTTATTTAGTGTGTGATACACTTCAAAGTTCGAGGAATTGCGTATGGATATAAGTATACTATTGTTGATGGTATACCATCAGAGTAAGTGATCTCAAAACAGGTTAAGCGCCATTCTGTAACAATTCATTATCAAGCGAGTCCACATCAGATAGAGTAAAATAAAACATTTCCAGTGATACCTCACTTGATATATAACAAGGAATATTCCTGATGTTATGATTAAAAGTATCCCACATGTCCTTATTGTTTTTGTGTGTGTGTGTTTTTTTTAGCAGTTACTCGCAGATATCTCAAATTTAACACGAATGGAGTTAGCTCGTTTTGCGATTAAACTCTTCATACCTATAGCATTTGCTCAAAATTGGGATGACGGATTATTCGGCGGAAATCAGAAAAAGAAGAGTTTGTTTGCAAAAACCGATAAGTCCATATTTGCCAAATGGAGATATTTGCGATTAATGGTCAAGAAAAATAAAGAGAATAATAACAAAATTTTTGCTTCTTTTCACCATAACTTTAAAAATGTACCTTTATATGTAGTGACCGATATATCATTTAAAAGGTATTATTTTGTACTTTATGACTGAGACCGTACTTCAAAATCTTCAAAAATGGACATCGGTTTTTGCGAACAAACTCTTCAAACATTAGTCACTGCGAGTATAATTTGATAGAGAGACAGGCAAATGACAGGGCATGATTATTGCTATACGTCTCACACCTGAGGTGGTGACATTATGGATGTGAAGAGCATAAACAGCCTATACTTTAAGAGGACATGTGGAAATATATCATTGTCCTGTCCGTATATCTCAGTTTTGAGCATGAAAAGTCAACGGGTGACTTTCATCAAAAATTAAACGAAGTATAGTACCTAAAGGTCTAATCAAGTGTTAAGATACCAATGACGACTATTACTCGACAGTCGTTTACCTATTTAGAAAAAAAAAAATCCGTTTTTATTTTTGTTTGCTCTTGTTTATTCATCTCATTTATTTCATATATATTGTGTATAATGATTATTTCTTAGCTGATTTTGATAGGTTTTGGGAAGCCCTCAATGAGGTGCAGATAAACGTGGCAACGGAACCATCAGTCGTTATTCGAGCTTCATTTCGTGACATTGTTATCCTTGTCAGTTACTGTTTCAATCTATGACATATCCATTATAGCAGGCAATTCTCACGCTGTTTTCGACACTGGATTTGATGATTATTACAGATACGGTTAGGGTTCTTTTCTTTCCCAGCCGATTTGATCGATCTATATGTCAATAATTCATTGATAA
Source organism: Diadema setosum (assembly GCF_964275005.1). Lineage (NCBI taxonomy): Eukaryota > Metazoa > Echinodermata > Echinoidea > Diadematoida > Diadematidae > Diadema > Diadema setosum. Next base: position 16,522,076 of record NC_092685.1, on the reverse strand, counting down.
GATTGTATGTTCTGCAGTGATATTTAAAGGACCTACTCCATCATCGTGATGACATTTTGTGTGCTTTTAAAGAGCTCAGAGTGTAATTATAATTATTAGCAACATTGCTTACGTCGTCATACATACCTCGGATGGCCTGACGCGCTGTCAAGGTCGTTGCGAACATCCACACAATTTCGATTGACGTTCATCGTGTCGATATCGGTGAATCAGTAGTCATGGGAGTCGTATTAAGAGTCGCATGACTTCCTATTTCGTTTTAGGACTTGATACTCGGTAGTCACTAGTCTTGTATGACCTCAGAAGTCACTTGTATGACCTCAGAAGTCACTTGTATGACCTCAGTAGTCACTTGCATGACGAAACGCAAGTTCACATTATTGTTTTTTGTTGTTGTCGTCGTTTGCGTTGCGTTGTCCTGAATGAAGTGTGTGTTAAGGGACAGTGTTTACTGGACATCGTTTAGATATCCTAACACTAAAGAGTGTATGACTGTATGACCTACTTTGTACTTCATTTGGTTTTAAGCACTTCTTTTGAGGTGTCGTGCATTGTAAGTTTTCATAAACTCCATATTTTCCTTCGACCCTTTGTCCTCGTAGAGTATCATGGGTATTCAGCCGTTGAATCACTGATGCCACAAATTTCTGTATCACAGTCATAATCATCATTTTATAATGTCATGTTTTATTGATCAGCTGTCCTTGCAAAGCATGTTTACGTTTTATAGTAATGCATACAGAAAATCGAGATTTGAGGTATGCTTTTGGGTCTCCTGCTTTGTCTATATGATTCTTGTAGGGTTTATTCAACTCCATTATCATTATTGTCTTCGTAGGTTACAGAGAAATAAAGGGATATTCAAATCTTTATTACAAACTTCCCCGTCGAGGATTGTACTCTCTTAAAACTATAGTTTTGTGTTTAGTGGGAGGTTGTTGAGAGTGAAGTTTTAATTTGCTTTCCAAAGAGCTCTCGTTACCCCTGCAGTGCTTGATAACGAAAATTAAAGGCATAATTTACCATTTGTATAGGGATGAAACAAAAACCTAGAATTAGTGCTTCAAAATACAGCTGTAGTTCTAAATGTGAGTTAGGAATAGAAATAACTATTATAAAAGTTTGAACCATTATAATTGATGTTAAGTATTATTAGATATACAAAATGTGTACAATAGCTATAATTAAAATGTTTCCAGACTAAACCGTCTATCCACAGTTATGGTTTGATGAGAAAAATAGTGATATCTCCTTATATTTTAGGCTTTATTGCAAAAATTTTATATGGTATGGATGTTTTGTGATACAACTGACTTACACATATATGCATCAAAAGTGATATCTTGAACATTTTTTTTTTTTTTTAATCACTGCTCCCAAAGTTAGACAGGACCTTTAAAGGCAAACATTTGAAGGTCACCGAAGATGAAGTAAATGCTGTGGCAAGTGAATAAATTAGTGGATGATGCAAACAAACACGAGTTGCAATAAGTCGTCGAACACATAGCTTTCTCAAACCCGGTTGTACCTGAGAATGGTCGTATAAATTATATTATAGAGCACGACGTCCATGACATAATATAGGTATAGCTATATAGCCGCCATTCATGGCAAGTCATATACAAAAATTTAACAAAATGTATTTTGCGACGAAGTTTGGTAGAATGATATTTATCAACTGGTAAACGTGCTATAAGAAGGGCAACCAAGTTTAGTTTTGGTGTAATAAAAATATAAATTTGGCATAAGCCGGTGTATATTATATCACGTCACTGGCTGTGTTTTATAGACTGGTGTATATTTTTTCAAGAGGAAATGCCACTATGTGCAAAAGTCTGTGGTTCTTCTTGATCTTGAACAATACAATACCCTTGCCGTTGTAATTTCCATATGGTATATAATTTATGACTTAAATCACTGTATAATGGAGCATTCTTTGATATACAAACTACTGAGTATATGAATTTCAGGAAATAGAAGGTAACTTAGTGTGAATGCAATCAATTTTCTTAAATAATATCCTTTGACTCTGTGACATCAGACGGTTGCAATGACAAAGCGCTTCATTGTCCATGTTAAGTAATAAAGTGTCATCGTCATGACCGGCCAGTGGTTCATAATTCTCCATTTTTGAAATGTTGCACATAATTGCATTCATATTATTTTTGATAGATCTCAGAGTCCAAATCTTGTCAAGTGACGCGAAGATAATTATTTCCGATCCGTTTATAGTTACTATATCGGCAAAACAGGCGAGGATATTTCTGATTCCTTTAAAGTCCAATGTCAAAAGCTGTCGTGTTTTAGGGGTTAAATGCTATGTTATATTTTTGTAGCTGCTTGACCACAGGAAATGATTACAAACCATTGATACCGACAGAGTGCTGTCATAGTGATCGATGGATCGCTCGACGGTTCGACAATTTTCCGGTGGGTATTGTGACGTATACCGACGTGTGTTCAGTATACACTCACTGGTGAAGTAGGGAATCATGAATAATACAGAAGGTAAATGGATGGGAGGGTAGATATTGATAGAAACGGAACGATGAATGACCCGTTACGGGTGACTTGTGCTTGAAAGGGTGGGAAGGACGCAACAGCATGAGGGGAAAATGCATTCTGTAAAAATCCCGACAGTGATAACTCACCTAATGAGAAAAGGCTCAGGTGAGCTATAGTGCCATCGTTATCGTCTGGCTTTCGCCGCCCGTCGTTCATTTTGCGTATAAACTTATTACATTTTCAGCTTCCTCTTGAAAACCCCATGACAGATTTTCATCAAAATATAATTTGGCAGATAGCATTCCTAAGATCCCAAGGGGTGGGATGGGGAGGAGGAGGAGGAGGAGGAGGAGGAGAAAGGGCTGTGGGGACAAGTTTCGTGAATATCTGTTTAAATGGCTGAGTAGATCCACCGCTCTCGATCATCAATAAATATTGCACCAATTGCTTCTTTACAAAACACGAAACAAAACATTCCCCCAAAAAGCACTTAAGCGGCCGACGAAATTAATCTAATTATCACAAACGCATTAAAATTGATTAAGCCACGAAAATGGTTAAACTGGGACAGAGCAGGAAGGTTTGCCTTGTGATTGTCGTTCGCAGTCTTGCATGCTCTATTTGGTTTTCATTCCTTTTCGAATTTGCGCCGTTTTGATAATGCTGTTATACTGTTAGGACTTCATTGCATATAGTTACATAACCGTAATTAATAGTGCATTAATGTCTTAAATCACATTGTTCCTCTGGTTTATGCGTTAGATTGTGTTGATATAGGTTACAATGTATTAGTATGTTACATTGCTTATACATCCTCTATTGTCACACTTCTCTTATAACAATGATGCTCATTTATCGTAATTCAGTGTCTATCAAATTGAAAATTATTAGGCATTGTCACAGTTACCTATGGCCAGGGAGGTTGTCGCGGGCGGTTTGTCTATTGTTTGTTTGTTTGTTTGATGTTTTCTGTTTGCAGGCAGTTATTACTCAAAAAGTTATGACAGAATTATAATACAACTTTAAGAAAAGGTCCATTATAGTAAAAGAAACAGGAAATAGAGTATGTGTGTTCTTGTTTGGTTCTTGTTTTATTTTAACTTGTCTTGATTTGTTGCTTTGCCTAATGATGAGTGCACAGTTCTATGGCGTTAGTGATCCTTCATGACCTTGGAGGTTTGTTCCATGAGTGCTTCTATATTAAGTTATCAAAAATTTTATCGTCATCATTTTCACCTATTTGCTGTGTGTTGTCATTGTTGTTGTCAACTATATTCGTACGTGGAATATATCTCGTAGAGACATAAAGAAGGAGATTACCTATCTATATAGCGAGAGAGAGAGAGAGAGGGAGAGAGAGAAATAGAAGTAGCATAATTATTATGTAATAATATTATGCAATATATTTTTCTGAAAGACCGTCTCTGTCCTTTGAGCATTCATCAAACAGAGTGGTAAAGGGCATTAAAACGAATAGCCTCTATTATATTATTGTCATTACTATTACTAGCAATAGTATAAAGGTAGAGGTATATTATTGTTATTATTGTCATTTATATTATTATTATTATTATTATTATTATTGTCATCATCATCATCATTATCATTGTTATGATTATCATGACTATGTGCTGATTTCATTTGTCTCGATCCGATGCTCCTTTTGGCTTTTGAAATAACCCTGTCACGCTGTTTTGCTCTCTGTAACATTCGCTGGGTGCTCTGTACGTGAACTACAACTTCATCGGCTGCTATTGATGTGTTCTCATAGATCCACTGTCGCTGGTTGTATGCAAAACAAACAATAAGCTCACCTCGAAATTAACTCCATGGATCACTCTGCCTCAGCATTCAAGTCCCGCTGTCTCATTAAACGAACCAGTCTATTGTTTCCACCATGCCGACGTCTCTCTCCCTGTCTCCTGTTCTTTTCTTCTCGTTGTCACGAATTCCTCCAGCTACTCGTGGCCTCGCTGATGTATCGACTATTGAGAGCAGAGCATCGCGATACAAAAGACGAAATCGATATTGAGATAATGAGACCGATCAGGGCTCTGCCTTGAACGTATCGTCTGGTTTTTGAACCACTAATTGTATGAAAGATGCCTATAGACGTTTACAGTTACAATAAATTGGTTTGTTTGAAGTTTGAATTCCATCCAGTTACATGCATACATGTATATATTAGTCATGCTCTTGATAGCCAAAAGGCTACCTACGGCTTGCCCAACATAGCAACAACTAAACTATACGGCACGTATTGAACTTGTATGTTTTGTATGAAGCGATAAATAGGAGAGTTGTAGTTACTGTAGGTTGCTAGGGAAATTATTATCCATACTCTAAATCAAAATCTCATGCCGGGTGCTGTTCGTTATTCCGAAGGTTCGCTATTCCGAAGGTTCGTTACTCCGAAGGTTGGTTAATCCGAAACACACAAATTCCCTATACCTAGAGGTTCGTTAATCCGAAAATGAAAAAGGGTTCGTGAATCCGAACATTATGTGGTGTTATTCCGAAGGTTCGTTATTCCGAAGATTTGTTAATCCGAAAATGAAATTCGGAATAACGAACGTTCGGAATAACAAATCTTCGGACTGAAGAGCCTTCGGAATAACGAACCTTCGGAATAACGAGCTGTAACCCTAATGCCTAACCGACCCATATCCAAAGTTAATCTCAGTGTTGGAGTATTTATAGGTAAAGAGAAATACATGGTACATGATTTTTGCCTCGGAGATTGAGATTTTTCAACGCAGACATCCTACTAGTGATAAACTGCTTTACATGCGTTTCATGTCATTGTTATGTCTCTTTGCAAAGTAATAATCCCTGTACGAATTATATTGACATCTTAATCTCACGTAATGGTGGGGGGGGGGGGGGAATGTACGACATTCGTTTTCAAAACAGCCAAAAATTGTCCTACGTTCCTGATTCAGACGAGTATTATCTTACACTGGTTTCCATTATTCTATACTCTTGATTTGACTGCACATGTAGGCCCTACGTGCATTATTTGTAGTGTGTATTTGTAAATGTGCTGCGATGGGAAGAAATAATGATACAGAGAGTGTTCCCGTGTCAGCGAGTGACATGAGAAAAACATGTGTGCCGAAAGTAACCAGGACAAGACGTTACTTGCGGCTAACAATCAAAGCACTATTTGCTCAGAGCGGCTATTGTAGCGCGTTCAATTGTCATTTTCTTGAGTAAACGATACATTGGGGCAAATACTTTCAGTATTGTTGACGATGTTTCCTCGTCAAGCACTGGGTTTTTAACCAATCAATAAAGAGGCGGATAACGCTGTCCAGTTCCCGACGATTGCTGTCATTATGACACATTTTCTTTTCCTTATACAGTGCTCCTATAACAGTCAAGGCAGATGAATTCATGTATGGGTATGGTTGTAACCCTTGCCACACGCAGTCCCTTTTGATATGATAGATGTCACTTTTTCATTTTTCTTCTCTTTTGGCAGTGAAAAATTGGTTGTTGTTTTTTTTTAATTCTGACGAAGAAAAAAGAATAATTATCATCTTCTGTTGGCTTTAAAGCAGAGCGCGTTGATGTTTTTGTAGGCGCAATACATGATTTGTATACTTAATCGAGATTGGTAATTAACAACAAATTATACTTTGTCAGACAAACAAAAAAACCATGCCAACGCAATATATCATAATCAACAAAACGATGTAATAATTGAAAACAATTATAAGAGAAAGGATTGTTTTTGTTACTTTCTGTGAAAGAAAGAGAGACTTGCAAATCGCACAGCGAAATGCATTGCATGTCACTGAATCAAAGTACCCCGTGTTGGCTGCAATTCCCAAACCTGTTCTATAGACCACGCAAACGGCAATACTATGTCATTGATTGACTCTTTATACCCAGCTATCCAGTGTGCTAAGGCCGAGGTCAGTGGATTTCATTTTGATAATGAGATTAGCATCGCGCATAGAAATTCAAAGACAGAGATTAGACTGGTTGTGCTTCGTGTATCTGTAGTCATTTCATGTTTCAATATATATACATTCTCTGCGTCATTATTAAGCCTAAATGCCTTACTTGCAGGCGTAACGTTCATACGACTGGCAGCAAGCGAACATTTCAAGAATGATATATCATTCTTGAAATTGCAATATATTGCAGGCCTGTGATTCAAATTTTCCGCCTTCTTTTGATTATAATTATTACTATTTTTTCTTTTACCCTGATGGGATGACTAGCTAATTTCAATAATGGCTGTACCGCCTTCTTTTGATTATAATTATTGCTATTTTTTTTTCTTTTACCCTGATGGGATGACTAGCTAATTTCAATAATGGCTGTACAGACCCAATCTTAGTAGAGCTTCTAAATTTGATCACGGGCAATAACAAGAAATTAAAACGAAACCAAGTGAGATTTTTTCAACAGTATCCCAGATCATAACGGATCCTATAGGTCATTTATAAGCGGACGATTATCAAAGGACTTGGTATAAATAACACACATAACACACGGTACCATCCCCAGTTGTGTCGAGCTTTGGGGTTTATGTAAACACATTGTCGCTGTTTCACTTTGATGCAGTTTTGACAAATTACCTTTTGGAGTTATTTTTTCTTATTGTTATCAAACAAGATTACCACTAGCTAAATTTGCAGACAACAAACCTTTGGAATTTGTTTACCGGGAGCAGAAAGGCGCGCCGAGGTGATTTCTGAAGATGATAAGTGCTTGCTACATATTTTGTGAGATCGTGTACTGAGGTTGTTTCTCAGGGAATCACGCCAAATACGAGACACGTGACTTGATTTTGGAGAACTAGTATTGTTATTGCTGTTTTTTCCCAAGATGAGTTTATGTATTTGAGGCGACAGAACAACAGCAGATTCGTTAAGCGCAACCAGACCGTCGAAAAGACGTGTATGATTTAGTATTGTTCCCGTATCCTATCATACGAACAGTAAAAGTATTGTGCAATGGGACCCTACGGCCATGATGCTGCATTGTGATACAGGTAGGCCCATGTACAAAGGTGTTTTGTCAATATGTCAGTGAGAAAATGAATAGCATGTTTTCATAACATATTGTTGGAATGTATTGATCAGTCATGCATCATTGTCTTCTTTTCATTGTGTTTATGTTGCAAGTTGTCAAAGCGTATCCTCGGGCATACATAATGTTCGGCTGTAACCGCGCAGAGAACACGAGATACAACGTGCCGTCAATTTTACAGTTAGCTTTACAAAATATAACTGCTTGTTGTACAACGGACTGACCAAGAATGAATTAGATGACTTCACAAAATAATGTAATTGGCTTTGGGGTCTTACTACCTCGTATGGATTGTGCGACAATTCGATTTCACCACAAATTGTGACATTTTTTTTTTAATCACTTGACTCAATAATCATAGGCCTAAGCCGGGGATACCGAAGACAATCGTACAGGCAGCGCCCGCCACTACTGTGCTGTCGACAAGACGATGGTTCATGAGTATTATCAGTTACAGACAATATTGTACGTGCAATCAGACTTAAGTCATTGGAATCAAGATGCCCAAGTAAAACGCTATCAAAACAAGACCGCCTTTGCACAAGAGTATATAGTGTTGCTAGGCAACCAATGAACGAAAAATCGTTATTCGAGTGGCCCTCGAGGAACTCGAGATGATTTCATGCTCAGTAGAACCTTGCGAAGAGAAACACAAGGACTATCAACCGAAAAACCAAAATCAATTATTTTATGGCTTTCCGAACACGCGTTGGCGTCTTATTCAACGGAAATGTCGCTAGAAAGATGAACAGAAGAGATGTCGCAAATCTTGTGCTTTCATATGATATCTCTCGTAATTAAGATAAGTGTATTTTGACGATTAGCTCCTCTTGCAGAGAGCAGCCGTACGTAATTAGCGCATCCGTGGTTTCGTATAGCAATCAAATCCTGTTAAAAACCAGCAACCTTGACAATGGATCCTGATGGGGACAAAAACAAACAGCCATGAACATGCCAACCCCCGGCGATGCATGTGATATCTATAGATAATCCACGAAGGTACAAAATTGCATGCTGTGGAAGTACGTTAGCATCCGCTATAGTGGTGTGACAAATTAAAAGGGAATCTCGTGACGGCTACGATTAATGATTTGGAAAGGGTGGCACTTGATGAAATAAATCGTTCTTTATTAACGCACAGCAGTGCTTCAAATGCATCAAACAGCGGTGAGAAAGTGTAGAAATATTTGCCTGTCAACATCGCTGGAAATTTGCTTCATACAATATGCACAGGTCTTCCGCACGCGAGACCAAGGGTGGCCTTATCAAACTCAAGCTGCTCTATACATATTGTCTGTTGAAGTATTCTCGTTAGGCTAATGGATTGAGACATAATACCAACGTGGATGTCACGACATTACTGCAGACCGCATGATATTTTTCAGACACTGTCCTATATAGTTATGGATTGATATCATCATTATCATATCATTATCATAATTGAAAGATATAGTTAGTTTCCAATCTTTCTCTTTCACTCTTTCTCACCCTCCGTCTGGCTGTCTGTCTGTCTTTCTCTTTCCTTCGCTCTCTCTAAGGGAAAGAAAACGTTCTCATCATAATTCCATTTTTTTGGGGGGGGGGGGTGTGGAGGGATGGGGGAAAGGGATTGAAAAACATCTCTGAAACATTGGAGTTCAGTTAAGTGCCGCAGACAGATTTGATCTCAACCTAGATTTTCGAAATATTTCAATGCCAAAGATATCTCATGCTTAAACGCAACGCTACGAATCCTAGATTTTTCTCATCTGTGCAAGCTTTTATAGAAAGGAATATACAATTTTTGTGGACCAGTTTTTGTGAAGGAAGGAAATAAAGAAGTATTTAGCTAACGCAGCCAAAGACTCCGGGCCCTCATTACTTTGTATCAATCCACGAGTCTGCAATTCATGTCTCTCCAATTCCTTGCATGTATACAGGATCACGATGACTCTATGAACGGTGACAAACACGCGGATGACGTCGGCGAGGGAAACGGGCGACCCGACACCGTGGGCGAGCAGGTCAGCGTCCGCAAAGGGTCTGGTGGGGCACCGGTTCTGGCCACGGCTCATTTGACCATGGACCGACGTCGATCGAAAGAGATGGGCGGCGGTGGCGGGGACGAATCTGGTGTCGGTTCGACGGCAGACAGCTCGTCCGTCGCAAATAGCAGTGTCAGCAGGAGCAACAAACAGGGCCGCGATGACGATTCTGATCAGAGCGATAGCGGCTGGGACACCGATCTGGAGATCGACGGTAAGTATTTCAGGCCAGACAGTCATTTTACACTTTGAAAAAATCTTTGAAACAACAGAACCGTCCGGAAATCTGTAAAGCGTTTATACTTTCTTCAAGTTTTGTCTTTATTTCTTGTAAAGAAAATGTTGGTCAGTCCGTAAACGGGGATATATACTTTACCGTAATCCATGTGCATTATTCTGTTAATCAAGTACAATTCTATATTTTATCTATATAACTTGAGTCGATTCGAAAATTTTCGTTTATATTTCATTTTATTCAGTTGAATTTTACTCTGTTTTTATTTGATTCAATTTCGTTTTAGCCTGATAATTTAACGCTGGGCGAGTTACTTTGCTCCTTTTGCTTTTAGTTTATTTCATTTCAATCAATTCACTGTATGTATACTTACGAAGAAGGAGCCAATATTGTCCCACACAAACCCTGCTTACAAACAAAACACTCTTCTTCTTCTTCTTCTTCTTTTTTTGCAAGTTATTTAATGATTAGAACGCGAAGGATCAGAGTCAATTCATCCACTCCTTCGGGTTCATTTTGACATCATTACACGATACCTTGAGTTGTATTCTTTATACTTTCGTAGGAGTATACCAATTTTTGAATAGGTCTTTGATATCTACTACAATTTAAAACGCTGATACATTATGATAATGACGAGAAATAATCTTCAGTACATTCAGAATATCCACTGTTATCATATTGTTATACCATGATAATGTTGTATGGTATATTATGGAAGACACCGTTCTTCTAATCGTCACAGAACGCGATCAGTGTGCCGTAAAATATCTAGCATTCCCATCCAAGCGCAGACAAACAGATAACGAATCGTCAAGCAGCTAATCAGTCCAAAGGTCATTGGAATGACTGCTCAATCCCTAATTTATCGCTCATTACATACAATACAATTTGAACCATGAAGGTCGTAAACATAGTAACCAAGGAAAGAGTCTTACCCGCCTCAGTCTAGCAACGGCAGGAAAAAAACCTACGAGCATGTATGTGTGTATGTGTTATTACAGGTTATCATTATGGATGTGATACGATCAATGCAGCGTGTGGTTGTTCAGTATAATTATTATCAGTATTATTATATAAATCTCGTCTTCAGTGGTCTTAATGGCCCACTCGTTCTCTCAATCAGCCTTGAAACTCACACGCCACATTGCACTTCTAAAACATATTATATACCCATGACAATATTTGAGAATCTGAAGAAATGTGATAAGATTCCTATGTATGTGATATTCACCCTTTGAATATGCATGGCTAAGCTAGAAGATACTTCACCTGAGATTAGATATGATGTGAAGTGAAGTTTTGTCCCCTCCCCCCCCCCCCCCTGTCAGTTTGTGGTGAAGATAATTATGGAAATAACGGCTTCAAAGCTGTAGTCAAAATTAGTTCATGTCGCGTCAATCATTAAATTGTCCCGATTGATTTACATGTCAGGAGGTAAAGATCGGTTTTCTCAAGGTTTTGTTGTTGTTGTTGTTTTTTTGTCAGGCACTTTGTGTCTACTGGAAAGAGAAAATAGTGGATATATTTGGGCTAACATCAGTATTTTTGTTGATTAATGAATGGGTAGATAAATGCATTGATTAATAATGACCAAGAAATAAGTGCAGAAGGAATGGATGTAGCTGACAAAATACATATTGCGTGATGCTAGTATCACATACGCATACGTTCGTAAAGTGCATATATTATCAAATCACATAGTTCGTGCACCTGTCAAACGCTGATGAACATTGCTTACGAGGATATATTTTGTTTATCCGATCTTATCTCATTCAGAGAAAGATGCGACGGAAGAGTACGACCCGACGGGCCGGAAAACATACGTCCAAGCATGCCGGGATATCGGCGTGGTGCCAGCATCACACTTCTTACGCCACATGACGTCACCAAGGATCTCCATGAAACACCACGGTCTGGGTCCGCAGGGGGCTAAAGCCATCGCTGTAGCACTCGTGGTAATTGGAGCCGCGTTGCCGTTATTGTCTTCTTTCGCTAGCATCAACATTATCTGGGTTAATGTGATTGCCTCTGAATAGACTGCACACTTTCAGCGTCTCATTATTTTTTTTTTCGCCGTCAAAAAACAATTTTTTCTTTTTCTTTTTTACTTTCTCAGAATTGTCCCACCCACCTCGCTGACAATCTTTGGGACATGCTTCATCCTAAAGTATCTTATCACCATTCATTTCAACACGTCGAAATGGATGTTATGAAGGATAAGTGCAAATCAAGAAGTTACGAAGACCTACGAATTTATGGCAACCAAACCAGATATCCTATTCTATTCCTCCCATTAAATACTAAGGCATGCACTTTTTGTTTTGATCTGCTGTTGTCAAATGTCGACATGAAGCATTATAACGTTGCCTTCAAAGTCAATTGCTGGGGATGGGATGGGGGGAGGGGAAAGAAAGAGAAAAAGAAAACAGTGCGCAAATCCAACGATTCGCGTTATTGAGCACAAGATCCCGTCAGACATCAACGCTGCGACAGTATTGCTCACGACATCTCGTCATCTTGTCAGTGACGAGTTTAATATCATAATGTTCTTCTTGCTTTTGCAGACGAACACGACAGTATTAACTTTGGATCTTGAAGACAACTGGATCGAAGGGGATGGCGGAGTCTACATTGCCGATATGTTGAAGGAAAACTGCTATATCAACGACCTCGTAAGTATAATTTGCATCAGCTTTTTCTTCTCCTAGAGTTTTCTACTATTATCAGACCGCGCTGCATAAAGAAATACGAGTATAATAAGCCAGTTCGGAGTTCCACTTTGCGCATGAGCAGAAACAAGGTCATTCGGACCAACATGCATGTTGGTTTTTAAATTCACTCGGATAAGCATCTGTGATGTAATGATTATTCATGTAATCCTTATAAATGCCGCTTGCCAGCACATCCACCTGACAGCAAAAGTGGTATTTGGCAATATCAATAGAAAGAGGTTGTTAATACATTCAACGCAAAATAATGAAATGGATGCTTTCCCATGTGCTACTTGACGGATCATTCTGGTCATCTGGTGTATACAAGTTCATTCTTTGTTTGAACAGGATCAATGAATTCCATAAATTGTTACGTAAAGCTTATGCATTATGTCGCTCTCAAAACGAATGAAGTGCCCCTAACCGACTGAGAAAAAAGAAAGGTCATTCGGACCAATGTGCCCATGAGCTAACTCCGAACTGGCTTATAAACAGCGCGTCTCCAAACGATAATGAATTGCGTTTTTAATAGCGAAACACTAAAAGTCAATATTGTGCGTCATGTACTTAGTATTCAACATTCGCGGATTTCGTTTTAAGTGAAGACAAAAAAGGAGGATATGTGCCTTTCATTGTAGTTGATTTTTACTTTCTCCACATGGGCGAGATCGGAAAGCTTGTAGGTCTTAATGATGGTGTTTTCATTTTGTTTTGTTTTGTTTTGTTTTTACTTGGATTCCGCTTTGATTTTCAGAATCTTGCCGAGAACAAAATTGGAACAAAAGGAGCCAAGGCCATAGGAGAGATGCTCCTAGACAATACCAACCTCAGGAGAGTAAACCTGTCGGGTGAGTACTCAGGAGTACGTTTTATTGCGACAAAGGTTTATAGATTTGATACGATAAATGATAGCAATCGTCCGATACAGTCGTGCATCCAATCTGCATCCATTACCTTTGAAACTATAAGCGTGCTATCCTTGTGTGCATTTAAGTACGGGCATAAAATAAGTTCAGACATCAGCTTTCTTTCTCGTTTTGTCACCCTAGGTAACCATACATATTTCACATTCATTTTTCAATTTTGTGATCACTTTAGATTGTTCCATCTCTATAGATTTTTTTGAATATTTTTTTTTTAGATTGTTCCAACATAATAGTGCTTTACATTATTATATTGCATTTTTTTTAATCGTTTTGCGAGGTATTGGCATTACGACACTTACTAGTTTGATAAAATGCTACCCATTTCTACTCTGATAGAGAGAAAGGAGGGAAGGATGGAAGAGAATTGAAGGGGAAAGACGAAAAAGGAAGAGAAACGTTATATTGGCAGGCGGAGAGCTACAGTTTGTGCAATACCACCACCCACTTCCCCCCCCCCCAACTTCAGACTGCCGCGCAGCAATCAATGTTATTTCAAACGTGACGAGAGCATTTTTCTGCTCCATTGTATTTCCAATGTGATGAAGCCCCGACTGTACGTGCTTACACGATTAGAACCACACTGTGAAGGTCGTCTGGACTACCTGGTGATAGGTTTTCGTTTAATGTATTGCCTTTTCAAATTACGTCTATTATACTCGACGCGTCCATGGTCACATGCATGTTCCACTCACACTCGAGGCATTTCATACCCAAGCAGATCGATCATTCGACAAATTTATAGCGCACGTGACATTTACCTTCAGGGACTAATTAGTTATAGACACGCACACACAAAAGGAGAGAGAGGACCCAATTTCGATTGCAGTATGAATAATGGTCCTAACCTCACGGAATTCTGTAAAAAAAAAAATCTCAAGTCCAGCGGGGGAATACTAACTTGTTCATTCTACGAAGCCGTCTTATATCAGATATTCTTCATCTTTATAGCTCATTTTGTGATGTTTGTTTAATTTCAAAGGTAACGACTTCAAGGACAAAGATGCTCAGCATTTTACAGAAGCGCTCAGGGTAAGACTAATGATATTTTAATAACAACGAGTATTGCTTGATGTGAGAATGAAAATGAATGACAATACAAATATTTCGAAATCTGATTTTCCTATATATAGGATTGCTGCGGTGAAGAAGAGACGAGCAAGAAGTGATATCTCCAGCGACCTCATAATTTGGGTTGTCAGTAGAATCATGACTTGACCAAACGGAACCAAATAGGCTCTAATACACTAAAGTGCGGCTTTCATAAAAGTATAAATTCTTCGTATTCATTGTATTTAAGGATATAAATTGCATGAAACGTAATGCAAAATATTTGATATTGAACGTAATAAACCACAAAGTTCTCGCTTTCAAAGGATATACAAGATTATCCATCCTAAAAATGAATTTTGCACGCCATTCATAAGCAGTAATGGTATATACCTACGTGCATTAATGATCTGTAGGTTTATATTGCTTCGACTTTCAGAATCACTACTATATAGCCTTGATAATGGATAAAGAATTCTTCAGAAAGAAAAAATGAATTGCAGTGATGAGTATATTTTCAATATTCATCTTGCCTTTTCTGTCTTTGTTCTATAATACTTCAGAATAATTACAGGATCAAAGAGTTGATTCTGAGTCACAACGAGTTAGGTGAAATTGGCGGGGAAGTCATCGGTCATGGGATAGGTAAGATCAACCAGACGTAACTTTCGCAAGTGTATCAACAAGACAATGCATGTTCAGGATAATGGAAACAACGTTACCCGTTGTAGACCCACAATTTTTGAGGAACGACAAGAAATTGCAAGAGATGTTTGAATAAGTTAAACTGAAACGTGCGAAGACTGATATTATCTCAGTCTTCTTCCTCAAAAAGAAAAAAAAAAGAAAATGATTATTTTTTTGACGGAACTTATCTCTCCCCCCCCCCATGATACTTAGGCAAACTTTAGAATTTCAGAATACATCATAGGGTCTCAGTTATAAAGAAAATTATCCAGCTAATATTAATAAATGATATCAATAATCCCCTTTAATTGCTAAGCGTAATTTGTCATATTACCAATAAGGTTCCTACGTGCCAATGTTGTAATCTTATTTGTTGACGAGTTATTAGCAGCATAATATTTTAATGGACACTCGAGAGCCATTTTTCGCGTGAAGAATGTGATGTTAATTCTACAGGACACTTGCTGCAGTACGTTATTAAGTCACGATCGTCATTCATCATTATTTCTTCAGAGAGCGTTACGTCAAGATGAAATCAAATCCATGGAAATTGCTACATTCTTTTGCCAATAGGTGCAACGGAGTCGATAGAACACCTGAATTTAAGCTGGAATCATCTCAGACGGAAGGGTGCCATCGCGATCTGCAGAGGGTTAGCGGTAGGTCTGGCTAGTCGGCTTTCATAATGGTTCAGGGGATGAAGCCCTGTTTTAACAGAATTTAATACCGCGGCAACGTCGCGACAACGTCCGGAGAACAAAATTCGTCGCCTCGTACAATAAACCAGTAGGAGATTACAAAAGCAAAAAGCAAATGTTACCGCGACAACGTCCGAGCAACAACCATTTTAACAGGAAGGGTGATAAAAGATTGCCCTGGCGCTGCCGCGGTAACTCTACTTTGAAGGGCTCTGTGAAAATGGGGCTTTATTTTTTGCGCATTTCGTTTGGGTTGCGGTCCGTTATTCCGAAGAGACGTTATTCTGAAGGTTCGTCAATCAGAAAATGAAATAAAGTTTCTTATTCCGAAGCTTAGTTAATCCCAAATCGGGGAAAAAATCGTAATTCCGAAGTTTCGGTAGTACGCACCTTCATTTTGTTTTCAGATTAATGAACCTTTCAAAATAATGAACTTTTTTTTTTTCATTCTCGGATAAAGAATCTTATATTCGGATTTACGAACTTTCTTCATTTTCGGATTAGTGAACTTTCGAAATAACGAACATCACCCCCTTGTTGCTACACAGACGCTTAAAAACCCTATTGTTGCCTAAAGATTACAGATGATATATACCCTATTGTTGCCAAAAGATTACGGATGATATATTGTGTTCTCTGGTCAAAGTCGATCTGAATAATGATTGCTGACAAGGACAGTGTCAAGTTCTCATGTAGTGTGCGAATTAATGGTTAAGTATTTATCGTATCATCAGTACTATACACAAAACCTTGCTGTGATATGAAAAACACAATCTTCGAGAAGCTCTGCTCTGTACAGATGTTTGCTATAACTCGCCAACATTCGTCAAAGAAACCCTTTTTATGTATCCGAAACCTGGCTTCAAACTTTTGCCTGATTGTAAAATATAATATTGTTTTCACACGACATTTGCTGAAACTTTACTTCGTGAATATGTGTTATAAGTATGGCATCTCCATACAAACGACGAGAAAAGAAGCCTCAGGAAATTGTGCAGTACAATTCTCTTCTTTGGGGTTTCCCACCTGGCTTACATTATTGATT
The DNA here is from genome assembly GCF_964275005.1 of Diadema setosum. Taxonomy (NCBI): domain Eukaryota; kingdom Metazoa; phylum Echinodermata; class Echinoidea; order Diadematoida; family Diadematidae; genus Diadema; species Diadema setosum. The sequence goes on along the minus strand of NC_092685.1, from coordinate 16,505,149 downwards.
GACGGGAACTCCATGCGACCATGGACACGCAAAACTCCCTAACCATACTATTACTGGTTTCATAAGTTTATAATTCATGCCACTCTTGCAGGAGAACCTAAGCATCAAACGTCTGAATCTATCGTGGAATGGATTCGGGAACGAAGGTGCATTAGCCATGGCCGAATCTCTGAAGTTCAACAGCACGTTACAGTGGCTCGACCTCAGCAACAACAGGATCACCAACGAGGGCGCTTTCATGCTTTCCAAGGGTCTGGAGATCAACGATAGCTTGAAGGTCTTAAAGGTATAACTGACCTCCATCCTTGCACAATGAAAGTTCAAATGTTGATGAGCAAAATCATATCTTTGAACACCTAAACACCATTCATACTGCACCTGCTCTTGTTGATGATTTAGCCATCTCTGCAGGGTGTCATTGAAATGATAACCAATGTTCCTGGATATATATTTATATATTCCAAACTTAAGTGAGAAGAATTGTGCAATCACGCCAGAATATGCTTCCATGATTTGTGATGAAATAAAACGAAGGGATCATACTCCTATTTGTGCTTACTCTTGTGTTTGAACTTACTGAATGAGTAAGAATCTGGTTGTAGTTTGTGACCTCACGAATGTAATGACCTTGTGTTCATAGAGTTGTATATCTCTCCCTGGCATGGCAGATGATCCTAACAATCTTTCTTCTTTCCTCATTTTTGCTACAGATTGGCATGAACCCTCTCACAGCTGCAGGAGCCATGGCTATGCTGCTAGCCGTAAAGAACAACACAAACAGTGTCTTGGAGCTGCTTGATCTGTCGGTCAGTGCTTTACTTTTTTTTTTATACCCCCGCCACACGTAGTGTGAAGGGGGTATATAGGAATCACCGCGATGTTGGTCGGTCGGGCGGGCGGGCGGTCGGTCGGTCGGTTGGTCGATCTGTTGCAAAATCTTGCGTCGCGAACTCCTCCTACAGTTTTGAAGCAATTTAAATGAAACTTAATAGGGTAAATGATGATATTGAGGTATAGATGTGCAAGACATGTTTTTTGTGTTTGTCGGACAATGCGTTGCCATGGTAACCATAATTTTACCAAAACCTTGTGGATTGAATAACTTCCATAGTATTTAAGCAATCAATTTCAAAATTGGTATCTATGATGATCTATAGGTGTAGTTATGCAAGACACTCTTTGTGTTTGTACTTGACAAAGCATTGCCATGGTAACCGCATGTTTTCTTCGAAATCTTGTGGAGTGAACAACTTCCACAGTTTTGAAGCAATTGAAATCAAATTTGGTAGGCATTATGGCCTTGAGGCATAGATGTGCAACACATAATTTTTGTTTTTGTCGGACAAAGCGTTGCCATTGTAACCATAATTTTACCAAAACCTTGTGGATTGAATAACTTTCACATCATTCAAGCAATTAAGGTCAAATTTAGTATGTATGATGATAGGGAGGTGTAGTTATGCAAGACACCAATGTGTTAATATAAGAAAAATGAGTTGCCATGGTAACCACTCACTTTTGTATCAAATTGAACCATTTAATCTATGAAGGTGAAATTTGGTGTGTATGATGCTCTTAAAGTGTGGTTTTGCAAAATGTCCTTTGTATTTGTATCGGACAATGCGTTGCCATGGTAACCGCATTTTTTTTTAAATCCTGTGGAGTGAACTTCAAGCAATTGAAACCAAATTTGGTGGGCATTATGGTCCTGAGGTATAGATGTGGAACACATAATTTTTGTGTTTTGTCACACAAACCGTTGCCATGGTAACCACAATTTGACCAAAACCTTGCAGATCGAATAACTTTTCCATCATTCAAGCAATTAAAGTCAAATTTAGTATGTATCATGATCTAGAAGTGTAGTTTTGCAAGACACCAATGTGTAAGTTTAAGGAAAATGTGTTGCCATGGTAACCACTCATTTTTGCATCAAAATAAACCATTCAAGCTATGAAGGTCAAATTTGGTGTGTATGATGGTCTTTAAGTGTAGTGATGCTGGGGGAAAGCATGTTTCCATTTGTTGTAAGTTTTATACTCGGTGTCAACTCTGTAATTGTACAGTAAACTGAAATTATTCCGTTTCCAATTCGACAAGCGCACAAACTTGGTATTAACGCCATTGCCCTCATGACATCACATACTATAAAGCAACACTAGGGGCGGGGGTATTAATCACCTTCAGTGATAATTCTAGTTTTTTTTAAAGGGGTTGATTTCACTTTCATTTTCTCATCTTTTTTTTTTTTTTTTGAGAACAGAGGCGATAGGGCTAATCAGTGCATATACAACATTTGTGTATATAGGCTTATTACTTGATAACATGTGGAGAAGAAATATGAAAAGAACCCATGCAGGAGGTTTTTCTTTGTTTGCTGAACGTGAACATGAAAACTTAAACTATGACGTTATGTATAAATGAGGTATTTGTATACAAATATGTGTAAACATCATTTTTGCTGTCAAGGTTTGTGCAAAGACATATTAAATGGTAATATTTGGAGAAGAGATGATAGGAAGAACCTGTACAATAATTTTGGTTTGTTTTGTTGTGTTTGCTGCTACATTAACTCATTGAAACACTTCTACATTTCTACGTCTGCTGAAGTCTTAATTGAGGACTTCACACTGCATATATAATGATGTTATAATGTTTTGTGCGAATGATTCATTGTCATACTAGTATTGTCAAGGAATGTAGCTTGTGTTTAGATAGATCACAGTCAAGTTGCAATGAGGGTTCACACCTATATCTGCTGATTGGATGGAATTTCTAGACTCTCCTTGTAGGAAAATATATATTAAGCTAACGAGTGAAGTATATGCGATCGTAAAATGACTAATGACCTGTAAAGTTTTTTTGTTTGTTTTGTTTTGTTTTTCTTTTAAAAGACGTATTGTGATAACCCCCCCCCAAAAAAAAAAAAAAATAAAAAATAAAAAAAATAAAATAAAAATAATAATAATAATGATAATAATACTTCCTTTGAACTCCATCCCACAGGAAGTCAATGTGAACAAAGACTTTGTCAAAGCACTGGAAGAGTTCCGGGAGACACGGGCCGGCTTCCACGTGGTCTTCAAGAGAGCAGTGGGCCAGTTTGAGAAGCCCGAGGAGAAGGACCCTGACCCACTGAAACTCCTGAAGGACTTCATCACAGAGAACCATCTGAGGGTCTGGGACCTCTTCAAGGAGTATGACAAGGACAAGAGTCTGACGGTGACGCGGGAGGAGTTCAAGAAAGGCCTGGAGGTGGGGCAATCTTGCCTTTTCCACTACTTTCATTTCTATTTCATTTGCTGGCTCCATGTGTGTCCCTAACCCGTTGAGGACGAGTCCCCAGTATGCTCGGGCAGGTGTCTATGAGAAATGCGTGTTGTAGCAAAATCAAACTGTCCTCAACAGGTTAAAAGTCTGTCTCCTTCTATCTTGGCCCTGTGTCAATTGATGGAAGGGAACTCATGTAATAATTTTGTAATGTCTGGTTAACGCCTCATAGAATACAGAGTTGTAAATGACTTTTACTTGTTCAATGTGTTGTATGCATATTGTCAGTCAGTATCCATTCAATATTCAACTGTAACTTTTAACTTACCTGGGCCTATCTGTGAGATCTGACATCAAAATCTTCGAGGAGCTCACTGTGACAAACTCCTTCACACAATACAATTGACTTTGTAACATAAAAAATTCTGGAAATAAAGTAAAAATGCACTTGACAAACGAGGTAATAACTCTCAGAGGGTCAGTGGTAGTGTTATGCCACTACTCGTGCTGTAGGCTCTGGCACAACCATAGCCCTAATGAGACCACCGTATCAAACACTACTGACATCATATGCAATGCAGTTACCAATGGTACTGACAAGTCAAAGAGGACATGCACTTCAACTTGAAAGGATGTAAAACATCAGCAATGAATGAGAAAATGGACAAAAACAGGATCTCAATTTAATGATACATGCATTAAGAAATTAAGAAACTCTATCATTTTTTCCTCTCTATCTTTCTCAACAGAATTCTGGACTGAACATGAAGCCATACTTGCTGAACAGACTTGTGGAAGTTCTAGACAGAGACGGTGATGGAGAAATTGACTATGGGTGAGATAACTCATTGTTGTCATCTAATATTTGTGTGATACACGTTGTACAATACATTCTTGCTGGTTTGAAAGAAATCTTGATACAGTACCAGTTGAGTGATTTCACTTTGTGTTTTTTTTTTTCTTTTAGTTGAGCAGTGTCATGGGCAGTAAGTCTAACTTGCAAAGCCGGATTCTTTGTGTCCAAGGAGTTGTTTTTGTAGCTTTTTGTTTGAAAAAACTCCATGGTTGTCAAGGAATAGCTCAAAATCAAAATGTTGTTTCAGAGTGCAGCTAGGGCACTTCAAGGAATTTCGACTTCCCCGAGTACTGTATGTGCCATAAATTTTGCAAGTACAGGTATGATATTTTAGGAATTGAGATTGAAGACAATTTTGTGGGTAGTTGATTTCATGGAATGAAAAAACCAACTTCCCGCCTGCGAAGTACCATGAGAGGCAAAATCTTTTGAAGTTGCTATTTCCATGAATATTGGTTAACTAGTGAAATTTGATGAATTTCATGATATTCCCCAGGGATGGTGTGCATTTGACTGTCCACTTTCATTTCATACTTCGTGCTAGGTCACAGATATACTTTTAATAAACTTTTAATGAATAATTTTACTGCTGTTGTAGATGATACAGCCCATTAAGGATTTATATCCATGCAACACATCCACTCTCAAGGAGACTTTCACACTTGCAGTACAGTTTCTGGGACAAGGCTAGAACACAAAACTTAATGAAACAGATTAGTAAGGCAAGCCACCTCGTCATACAGACCAAGGCTATGAATAAAATTTGTGCTTGGTTTGTTGCCTCTCCTCTATTCATATACCACATTCAAACATATCACGAAAGGAATCACACTCCCGTTTTTCACCTCGAGTGTAAACCACATATACATGTACATGTAACTGCCCTTCAACAGAGAAATCGCAAATACACGAGTGTATTGCCTTGTTTGGTATTTTTTTATTACAGCAAACATTCAGATTGTCGGAATGTGCCTCAACGCAGAACTTTACACATTTATTTACAAATTTTCTCATCTACAATATTACACAACGCAGCTCAACTACAAAACTCTGATCATAGAGGAAAGCAAGAAACGGGTGCACGTCATGAGACCAACACCCATGAGTCATACAGCCCATGAATTTGACACCAAGCAAACAAGGCCCATGAGACTGACACATTAAACCCCGTGTTGTATCTGTCGAACTCGTGGACTGTTCTTACGTAGTGCAAGTCTCATGAGCATTATTTGCCTAGTGTCGAACTCATTGGCTGTAGAATTCGTGGGCTGTATGACTAATGGATGTCAGTCTTGTGGGATGACCCTGCAAGAAACAGTGACATCTAGTAATTGTTATTATACTCTTTACCTACAGAGAGCTGCCCATCTTTGCCTCTGGCCTCTGCTTTTTATCACTATTGCACACTATAAGTTTTTCAAGACCGTCCTCTGACCAATAACCTTACCAAATACATACCTGCAATGCAACGCTTAACACTGGCATTGGTCCAACGATCCCAGACCTGTAAAAATCACTGTCTGTCGGATCAGTAACTTTCCAGGAATTGCTAAATTTACTGGTTCGACATGACCGGTAAAATAAAATTAATAAAATAACAATGTTGGGGCCAGTCGAAAGAAAAGAACAGGACCACAAACAGAACATAAATTTTAGGTTCAGATCAGTAAAAAATTGGAAAACTAGTTATCTACTGGTCCAACAGGGACATGCCAGACAGTCGGACCAGTAGAATAAATTAGTGTTAGTGTGCAGTCCTGTGCGATGTATGACAAAATTATTTAAGGAGATGAGAAAATACAGAATGTAAGACATGTATATCCTCACTGTATTTTTTTTTTTTTTCATTCCTTGAAACTGCGCAGAGCTTCACACAGAACTTTCACCTTGGAAGTTGTCCTGGGGTTTGGTCTGAATGATGCATCACATGCATTGTATGTCTTCAATAATCGCTACAAGTTTTGTAAAAGTTCTTGCACCTGTGGGCTTTGCAGGACACAGTTCCTTTCTATTGACAAAACAAAATAAGTGGCAAACACAAACAGATGTGAACAACATTTACACCAACATGTGCGAGAAATAAATATGCAACCAAAAGTAATCGTGAGCGGCCATCACACTGTTTAATTGTAATCTTCCTTGTTTACCGTAAGGGCTTTTCATAAAGAGAATAGACTGAACATACATATACTGTAGGCTGTCAGGAGAGGCATTTATAAGGTTAACTACATTGTAGAACACACACTTCATAAAATATCAAGATACAGGGGATCTGTACAGTGCAATTAAGGGGAAAAAAAAAAGATATTGTCATGTTTCAACTTGAGCCTGTAAAAAAAATGTGGTAATTTCTAATTTGAAAACCATCAGAGATGGTCCAAACGGCTTAGTTTATCAAGGTTTATAGCAAATTCAGTGTTTTGTTTCCACTTTCTCACTAAAAGAGTGATCATTTAAAATCTAATATAACATAAATTCCATTGAATCTAAAATTTCCGCTCTTACAGTAACACAGGGGTATATGGAAGCATTTACAAACGCAGCATGTACGGGATGAACTACTTATGAAACAACACAACTGTATATAGTAAATAAATTGCCTCTGATGAGTAGCCCGGTGTGAGTTTGAGAAAAAAAAAGAAAAAGAAGATAAAGTCACTCCCATCATCATTTGGGAGCTTCCCCAAGCTTGAAAGGTAATGAAGCCCCAAAACACTTCCTGTTGAGTCTGGGATTTTCCTATCCCATATTGACTAAGCAATACTGTATACACCATTGTATTTCATAAGATATTTAGTAAATTGAGACTTGTAAGACAATTTTGTGAGTGGTTGAATTTAAGTGATTGCAAACCACTGCAATGAAATGAGAAATTCATTAAGTACCAATACAGTACTAATCCCTTTACAAGAGAATACTTAGTGATTTTCCAGTCACTCATGGGTGGCAATATTTTGTGAGTTGTTGATCCTACAAATATCAGTTGACACTTGGGGGAAAACAAAAACCGGGTTTCAAACGTAAATGGTGCATACAGTATACCTCAGTTGTTTACCGGTACATATTTCTATACTTGAAGTTGTATTTTGGCATGCAAAAAAAGAAATGAACTCCTCTTTCTCTGTCCGCTGTGCTGTGTTCATCTCCTGTTGTGTCCCAGTGTGATCATACCCCGGCAACAGCTTGACGAGATGATCGGGATAAACACTCTCTAGCAAGATTTTGATGAGTGGTGAAGATCCGCTTTGCCAGATGTCGCGTCACTGCGCCAGAAGATGGTCCATGAGCGATCTTGAAGCAGCCATGTGACACACTACAGGCTGGAGATGAAAGCTGACTAGACACTATGTACAAACTATATGAAAGAAAGAAACACAGAGAGAGAATATATCATTTCATACTGAATATACAATGTATGACTATACTCACAACACTTTAATATCTAATATTTGACAATGAAGTTATGATGGCATAAAGGCATGAAAATTCCTTCATAACTGAATACTATACCGGGCTTGAAAGTTTGTTTTTGGGGATTCTTTTCTCCCATGAATGTGCACACAGAATGTAGCTCACACATATGTGTACATGTATCTATTTGCTTCTGAATTTCCTTGACATCTACAATATTTGCAGGTAAAAATGGCAGCGCTGAGTATCATTTCTTTATCTATTTTTTCATTAAATGTGATTACACACCTCAGGAAACTTATCTGTGCTGTTTATCTGCAAAAAGCTTTTTTCCAAATGATTGTATTATACTGCACCATTGATGAATAAATTATTTTGTTTCTCCCGTTTCCCGTCTATCTCATACTGAATTCTGTCATTTGCTGTCCTGTGTCATTGTGCTGTCTGCATCATTGTCACCTATGCCAAACACCTTCATTCTGCTAATTGCACGTCCAATGGAACTCCTCACGATCAACTACATGTACATGTCTGAGCCTCCCTCTTTTTCATCTCAATCTTACATTTTCATTTGCACAATCTTTACTTCTTTGTCATCATTTCCCTGAATCTTCATATCTTCATATCCTCTCTATATATCCTCTATATATGAATCTTCATACATATCCTCTCTTCTCACATGACACCCACTCTGGTGAATATTGTTTTCCTGGCTACATCCATCCCACCTTCTTCTGCACATTCTTCTCTGTGTATCTGGATGGCACACACTCTCATCCCCTCATCATCAAAATGTCGCCACATTCCCCACTCCCCTTCTCCCCCCCCCCCCCCTTTTCCTTTTCTGCCTCCCTTTCTCTTTGCTCCACGCCATGCAGTGAGCTTAAGATTGGCCACCAGGAGATGATCCAGGCGGAGCGGGAGGAGCGCAAACGGCAAATGGAAAGAGTGCACCAGAACCGGCGCAACCCCTTGTACAAGCCCGTGGCCGAGCAGTTCCAGGACCTAAGGCCTCGCCAGGTGCGGGACTCCCTGTCTCCTGACCGGCTGCAGAAGCTGCGCGACACCATCAAGCCCGACAAGAAGCAGTGGGACGCCCAGGGTAGGAAGGCAGATGACGTCGGCGCAGCGATACGCTCCCTGGACGCCACCGTCAATTTCACCAGCGAGCTCAATGAGGCATATATCAATGAGGAGGAGTGGCTAAGTAAAACCATGGACCCACAGATGCTTGCCAGGAGAACTCCTAGCCCTGTGAGCAGGGCCAAGAGTCCTTCAAAGGCAGCATCACCAAGGCAAAAGTCACCCCGCAAGAATGCTGCATTGAACTCAACGCTATGAGTGGGGCACAACCCTACTAACACTGTCAATTTATATTACATGGTTGGATTTGAAGACAACTTTTTTCCTTCCAAATATCTACTGAACTGATGGACCAACGAAAGCATTGATGACTGTAGGAAAGGATTAAAAGCCACAGTCCATTACTCATCAATGGACTGCTTGCTCCATCACGATTCACCATACAGTGTACATTCCAAAACCAAGAACTTTCATGAGCAGATATAGCACAGCATCTGAGCTTTGTGATCAAGCTTTGTGATCACCATACAGTGTACATTCCAACACCAAGAACTTTCGTGAGGATCTAGCACAGCATCTGAGCTTTGTGATCAAGCTCCAGTGATAAGTTGAACAAAGAACAAAGTCAGGAATTCTGAGCTGCTTCCTGCTCTGTAGATGAAAAATATTTACTGCATATATAACATGACATGTTACAAAATTTCCACATCATTGACATTTGAGAATGTTGTTTGCTTAATAAGAATGCAGTACTACACTTTATGCTTTTTTGTTATGTGTTGAAAAGCATAGAGCATTCTCGACAAGCAGCATTGAAAAAAACACAAAGTGAGACATTGGGTTGGAGTTGATGTGTGACTATTCATTTGCGATGCCTATTGGAAGAAGAAGTTATCATCTTTAACTGGTCGTCAGTAACTTGCAATCACATGGCCATAATATAAACATGAATGCGTGTACAAATCTGAAGTACTCTCTGAACTTTGACCTGAAGTCTGGACATCTCAGTTTTTCGCAGTTTGTAGAATAGTGTAGTGCAGTGTAGCATCAGGTGACAGGGATCTATCTTACATGGTGCACATCCTACAATGGGGCAGTTTTCTTGAATTTTTTACCTTCAGTTGCTTTAAAATAATCCAAAACACACTTGACTGTGTCTTTTGTGTTTCAGACAACGCAGATATTCTTTATGTGGATAAGTCCCAAGGGATGCATTTTGTGTGAGACTGTTTGAATTCCATTCAACACATGCATGTACCGGTACTTTAATACAAAGACTACGTGTATAATCTATTCAGCCACTTCCATATCAGTGACTCCCTGCAATTCAGTAGCATAGGTGGTATGGCCTGCTGGTGGAAAGCTGAAAAACTTAAACTTTACCATTGTTTCTAGTGTTGTGCTTTCAAATATGACAAAGTATTTGTTTACTTTCACTGAAGGTGGTTGTGATATCTATAAGATTGTTGGAAAGAAATATTCACTTAACCAACTGAAGACAACTCATAAATTTGGATCTATCTTATACCTCTGATACATTCTTTACTGAATTTAGGTGTAATAACTGAATGTAAGACCATGTAATCATGTTGATCATGAAAATGGTTGTCTATTCGATAGTGCATAAGAAAAGTTTACTTGCTTGTTCAAAGCAATTCAGTGAATAAATCATTCATTATTGGATATGTTACGATGCTATTCAAAGGGAACAAAGGTTGGGTTTTATGCAATATCAGCAAATCATGTTCATAATTGAATTTTAGAGTTTATATCTCCATTTGGTCCAAGCTATATGGGAAGAGGGAATTAAGGAGGGACTGGAATGACTGCAATTTGTGCATTATTATGTCTACTCTTCACAATGTCTTTACTTGTCAGTATGCGTGTAGAGCTAGTCAGTAAGAAATAGTAGCTGTGCCTATTGCATGATGTAAGCAATTTCCTGAAGTCATATCATAGCAACATAAGAATTGCTCAGCTACAATTTGCAAAATATGATCAAACATGTCATCATTTACAACATGAAACAGGATCAAAGAATCACAGGGTGTATATAATATTTAAGTACTCATGAAAACCTACCAAAGAACCTTGCACAATGCACTTTCATTTACAGTTTCTTTTTATATTTTACTGTCTCTACTTTTTTTTTACACTAACAACTGCATATTTCAAACTTTACTGCAAAATATGAATTACCTCAAAATATCTTCAGAAATGTGTTAAAATATAACTGTGTAATTGCACTTCATATTCAAGTTAACTTGAATAAGTAACATCAAACCAAACAAAGTAGAAGTCTCATCAAATCATATGTCCTTGAAATATGGACATGATAGGATCCATCTGTGATCTACATGCTTCACATGTTATCAAAAAGCAGTGATACATGTAGAGTCGAATCCTGGTATAACAAAGTCCTCCGGAAAGGCAGTTTCTTACATCAAAATTTTGTTGTATCCGAACAAATAAACAATAAAACATATAGAACTGATGATATTGGGGCCTGAATTTTTACTTTGTTGTAACCAGGATTTCATTTTAACCATGTTTCTTATAATGGGAGTGCACTGTATTAGCAAAGTAGATGAGATAATGATGTCATTCCCTCACAAGTTTCCCTTTCACCTCACAAAACTTCATTAACTTCCATTTGTTTGATACAAAAATACATTTGTAATTCTTGTGCTGTAGAACAATAATGACTTTTATGGAGAAGGGGCTGTAGGTGCTAAATCTTTGATCAAAAACGTGGTTTTCTTAAGATTGTTACATATAAACTGATAGTTCTGATAAATGGTTGCAACTAATGTCGCTGTTAGTGAAAACAATGAAACCTGAAGATTCCATAACTTCATTACAAATGTTATGTTTGATTTTGATGAAACTTCTTGACATTCTGTGCAAAGTTGATATGTTACATTTACTTTGATTCCACTTCAATATACAGTGGTATTGCACTTTGATGGGCTCTACTCCATATATGTGACAATGATCTGAGAAGGGAAGTATGTTGAGTAGCAACATGTTTGCCATCAAATCTTCCATTTCCAGTGAAAATCAATATAGCGTCACTTACACTTGAAAATCTTATGCCCACTTGTTCAAAAATATGAAACAGAGAAATTCCCAGCAATTCAATAAAGTTCTGAAGTCAGTCATCATCAACACTTACAATGTAAAGAGCAATTTTATGAGTGAAAATTCACATATTTTGATTTGTTTATACTCAGTACACCAATAAGGTACAATAAAAATATTTCTCTACTTCAAATCATTGTTGCTTTCTCTCTGAAATAAACTGAAAACCAAAGCAAGAATAGGATAAATAAAACAGGACATGAGGCAAATTGATAACAATTTGATTGAAAATGGATACATGAGCAAAATAAAACAATTGAATGCCAGATAACAATCTAAAAAAAAAAAAAAAAATCACTGAAGTCTTCAAGGTTGCTATCTTTCTTTCTTTTCTTTTTTTACATCTGTGACATTGCTTGCTGATACAACTTCTGCAGAGTGAAGTGACAAGTATTTTGATATTTCTTAGAAAATAATGTCTTTCAAGATTTTCAAGATATACTTAATTGTATATCAACTCGAAAATTGGAAAAATAAGCAAAACCCATCCTTTACCTTTATCAAAATGCTATATATAGTAACTGATGCCAAAGCTTATGACATTCTAAATATCCTATGCAACACTATGCAGGGTTTTTTTGGCACTATCTTTACTTTGTTATTTTGATATTTCCTGAAATGTTACACTTACACAATGTGTGCCTTTTATACAATGCAAGTGTAATCTACTATAGTAATTGTATTCATATACAATAGTGTAATGTACACTTCTGCTGTGTGTATATATGTGATATCATAGTAAATTATATATTTTATGTATGATAAAAACATGATATTTGGTCATACATTTGTATATCTTGTTTGAATTGGAAGAAAATTTTCCCCTTCTCTAATAAATCCTAATCTATGCAATCAGTGTGAATGTGTCTTCTACTTTTTTCATGCAGTGAAATCTTGAAAACCTTTATAGCATATTGAACATCTTTAAAACTGCTAAAACAGTTATATGTAAATATTCTCTCTTTTTTTTTTTTCAGGTTGTCCATCTACCCAAAGTCTCATTATCATCCTCTTAAAATATAGACACTGAGGGATGCTACATGACCCAAAGGTATGCTGACTAGATGCTGCCTGGCTAAACCCCTCTAGATCAATGGTCAAAAGCCCCTCACCTTGAACTTCAGCTACAATATACTAATGTCCAATATACACATATATGAATGAAACGATAAAAATGAAAGTCACAAGTTACGGTCAAAGGTCAGCAAATCTTGGCCAAATGATGCCCTTTTCAGCCACAACTGCCTTTGGTAATACATTGTATTATTTTGTTGCAAATGATAGAAATATCACTTAACTTTGGCTGAGGATATAATTTTCCTGTCATGACTCGGTCATACATTAGGTGATATACCGTAGTACCGTATACCATATGCATTGTCGATACCTGTGACAGTCAAGATCAATAGAATACTTACGAAGGGCCATACTAAAGTCTCATCTCATGCCTTTGATATCAATCAATCAATCAATCAATCAAGTCAGGTAAAGTTCCAAAGATCGATGATTATTTTCTTTCCTGTAGCCTTTGTCTTTCATTATATGAGTGACTGCCTTGTGTCACCTGAAGACCTGTGGCCATCCTCAATAAGTAAACAAATGTCCTCATGGGTTTCCCTCTTCTTGCATTTCTATGGATGGGCTCCCACAGAACAACTTTGTGTGGCACATTTAATATTCACTTTATCAATACATGAGCAAAATACTTATGTACCTTAGCTGTTGGCAGACAGAACTTTTTGGATGCTTCCATTTAATAAGGACAAAGAGCAATTACTGGGAATCTGGTTAGTACACTTGAAACATGTCTTTGTGACGAATTTATCTGGCAAATAAAATAGAGAAGACTCTTCTTCGCTCTATGAACACTCTAACCACGGAACACGGTGTTCAAGAGATGAAGCTCAAAAGTCCACACATTGACAAATTCATACTCTACATGACATTGTCAGTCATTTGAACAGGCTCTTTGCAAGTGTCTATCTATCTTCTCTGCTTTCCATGCAATACAAACCATAAAGTACAGTCATACAACTGACATAACTTCTTCAGTACCAATGGGAAGACATGGCAGATTATGCACTGACACTAGCTACAAGGTCCCAACCATATAATTCATATAATATTCCTCAAAGTTTATAATCTGTTATTTATCAGCCAGTGGTGTTAATGCGCAAGTTTGGGGACTTCACAGCTCTCTCCTATTCACACATAGGTGATATGCATGACAAGGAATTCTGCCACCAGACCTAGCACACAGTTCCTTGGCACAAAAGCCAGGGAGAGGAGGTAAGTCACAAAATATGGAAAAAAAGAGACTTGCCACTACATGTACAGAAGGTACATGTAGCAGTCACACTTGTGATGCTCAATGAGGGGGTGTAGGGTCTGAGCAAAATTATCAAAATAGACATACGCCAATGTCCACTTCTGTCAGTCCATGGTAAAGAGTCTTGAGGCAATGTCATCTATTAGCCAGTTGACACCATACAGCAGGTTTTCTCCTGTCACAGCGCTGCAACCAAGGATCAGCCAGTGATGTGTCTTGATTTGGTCTAGCTCCAAAGCCTGGAGGGTGACAAAACAAATAACACATTTTACCATGCACTCCATGGATGTATTAATGTGCTGAAATTGGTGGCCTCCCACCCAATTCACACAGGGCATTAGAGCTCTTCAGGAGTGCTCATGACATGGCTGCCAACACTGGAAACTAGTTGAGAGTAAGACTCCCATAGGCCAATGCTATGATTTAGGAGTCAAAATGAGTGAGATCAATAGAAATGCACGCAAATGAAATAAAGTTTTAGCGTGAGAAAGGACCAAAATGTGTGAGTCTCACGCTCAATGCGTGAGAGTTTCTTGAGCGTGAGAGTTGGCAGCCCTGTCATGAAGCAAACTAAACTCTATGGCCCGACTTCACAAAGGTGGTATAAACTTCAAACATGGTACAAATTTAGACCATGGTTTGTGTGTGAAACAGGCTTCCCTTGGATATGCGCGTATCAACGCATGTTTGTTACCGGACATCTGTTGGTGTACGCAATCTGTCAATCGTATTTACGCAGAAGAAATTTGCACAAACCATGGTTGAAATTCAAACCACCTTCACAAATTCGGGCCTTTGGGTACAAAGTGGCCCTGAAGCACTCTAATGTTATGGCCCTCTCAAGGCTAGGTTCAGGAGCATTCCTGAAGCGCACTAATCTCTGTATAATTGGTCACCAACGTTTAAAGCACTCCAGAAGTGGTATGAAGTGCACTGGCCTTTGTGCATACAGTTTATTATTTTAGAAGTTCCTACATGCACAAAAGTTACCATGTCAATTATGGCCCTCTCAATCACTCCATGTGTGGTCTTGGCTTGTAGTGGCTTTGTATGAACAAATCAAATGTGCGTAAGTGGAAGTGCTCCTGTGCCAAAATTTTTGTATAAACGGGGTATAAATATGGCAACTCTTTGCTACACTATGCATCCAAAGTACTAACATTTCTTTTGCCAAGACTAGGATTAATGTAGACAATTATGCAAGTTACTTATGAGGTCGTTAGAGGTGTAGGCTCATCAGGAGACCAAATACACCATGTATGCTGTAGATTCCAGTCTGCAATAACTGCACAATTAAATCTTAAGTTCATCATATCCAAAAGGGGAAATTGTAGGTGTTGACTAAAAGTTGCAAATAGTTGCTAAACTAACTTTTTTTTTTTCTAATTTGGCAATACAAAAACAGAATACAGTGAATCACAAAAGGGTAATGTGGACATATAACATCACATGTATATCATGTATGTTGAAAGCTCACATGATTCAAATTAATAACACTGAGTTCATAGGGGCACACGTCTGTGACACTTACATGTCTGTAACACTTACCGAATACAACAGAGTACAACATACACATGGCATGGTAGACCAGAAAAACAGGGTGGCATCAAACACAATGGAGTTGCTGCTAAGATGTTGAGTGCAACTCTATCCTGCTGAAAGTCATGATGCCAGGTGCTCTGAGACCTGTCAAAATGCAGTGTGCATCTGTTTTTGGCCTAGTAAGCCAATTCCCCTATGTTCAACAACTCACACAGCATATCACCCATGAGTAACAGATTTGGCATGACTTACAGCCCTTATGATTCACGAAGATGTTTTGGTAATTGTACTGGCAAATAGACTGATCTCCATGAGTCTGTTTCTAAACAAGTTGGTAGATATAATCAGAGACATGTAAATTTGAAGTACACATTCACATTGCAAAATAGTCCATATTTCAGAACACAATGTAATTTAGTGCTACTCACCTGTCGAATCTCATCTGCTGATAGGGCTCCTGGTAAATCTTGTTTGTTGGCAAAGACTATTAGGGTGGCACCAGCTAACCTCTGTAAAACAACATTGTAAAATCATTTTGAGTGCTGCACTTGCTTGTTTTTAATTAGTGATGTGAAGTTAAACTAGGTTGCACAGAAAACAAGGAACACAGCTACAGGGACTGCTATGACAATATATATCATCCATTCAGTTATTTTATCCACACTGGAAAAAGCATTTCCAAAGGATAATTTTTCTTTTTTTTTTTCTTCTTCTTTTTTTTTTTTTTTTTTTTGGAAGAGCAGCAATTTTATACTAAGTCAGTTATTATCATTATCATCCTGCAAGACGGATATGAACTGTAAAAGCTGTTATTTTTGTGGATAGATATTTTCAAGAATGAAGAGGTTGCAGGCATTTTTGCAAGATGTTGTTCTTGCCATTTGACAATGAGGCTATCACACCCACATTTACAAATACACACAGAATGCATACCCACCAACCAAGATCACTGCACTCTTTCATGATTGAGGTTTGTTCACAAGGAGGGATGTATGTAACATAAGACATATAGTACATACTAGCATGCACGTATCATGCCAGCCACGGCCATGGTTTCGCCCCAGCTCCGAAGACACCAAATTCTATGAAATGAGCATGTTGATATTATCATGCTGCTAATTTGATGTGATCAAGATAAGGTAGAGGTATTTGTGTTGTTAACTTTGCAGCCAAACAGTGATTTGGAATATTTGCGCTCTCGTGAAAATATAAGCTATCAGAGTATGAGTAGACTAGAAAAGCAATGTGTACATTAGCAAATAGGCACTGCATCACAGCTGGTAGGCTGTTTGATAGCGCACCTCTTCTAGAAGTAGTGAATGGAGTTCCTGTTTGCAGTCAAGGAGTCTCCTTCTATCTGCACTGTCGACAACCCACACCAGACCATCTGTGCTCTCAAAGTAGTTCCTCCAGTAGGAACGCAGGGACTTCTGACCGCCAACATCCCAGATATTCAGTTTGAATCTTTTCAAACAACACAAACACACACAGAAATTCATAATTCTTTGTTGCTTGATTACATTACATATCAAAAGTCAAAAGATTCATTTGTAAGAACACACAAGTGAAAGCCATTATGACGTTGAAGTGTTGCTTAAAGTTACAGCAGAATGATAAAAATTAGTGCAAACTGTCAATTACACACCACAAAAATCTGAATACTTGGGATCTGTTACAGGCATTTCTCTTGAGTTAGTTCCTCATACAATGAACATACTGTGAGCTCATGTCTTGTCTTTCGTATGTGTGTTTCTATTTCCATTTAATGAATGCTCCGCCTGTGAATACTTACATGTAAAGCATCATTCAGCCAGCACTATGACCACGGTAACTGGTAGCAGCTATTCTGCCATGATATAAATAATACAAGCAGCTATTTCAGTTGCTGATGGGCCAAAATCTGTCTATAGAATTAGAACCCTTCAAAGCTATGCAAACATATGACTTGTAATACCATTTTCAAATTTGTACATGTAGTGGGTTTACAAAAATGTGTCATGGTCTTTTTTGATACTGAGACATCAGTCCAATCATAGGAGAGAACATGCAACAACCTGAGAAAGCAAGAAGTCACATTTCATCTACTTACCCTTTGTGTTCCAGTGTCTTGATGTTGAAACCCAAGGTAGGGGAAATGGTGTTGATGTCTTCTCCATTAAACTTCTTCAGAATGGTTGTTTTCCCAGCATTGTCTAGACCCCTATGATCAATCACTGGTAAAGGAAACTACTAGGGTTCTACAGATGCACTACAGATTTCTACATATCATTATGGTAACAATGGATATGGTCAATTTGACAAACAAACAAGGCAGTGTATAGAGCCCCATGCATGTGTCTTTACCATCCATCCACACACATATTCATATACATGTACCTAGTTACAGCTGCATCAACATGCAAGTCTTCACATGACTGGTTTTACATTTTAATGCAATGTTTAGAGAGTAAACAGAAATATCCATCTGTCCTGAGGAGTCTTTCCAACTGTCTTTTATCATTTTTTAAAACTTTATCGGCTCTTGAAGCCAGATGCGCAGTCTCCTTGGAACATTGACATACAGTACACACCTACCCTGGCCCCCACGACCAGATACACTAAAGGACAGACTGATCTTGCAGTCAATTTAGAGAAACAAGAGTGGTTTTTAATTTTAGAGTCATTCAATTTTTTTTTTCATCTTTTGCATTGGATGGAGATCATGTCTGTATAACAGTTTAACAGTGAACACTAACAGTTATCTCATCAAGGGAAGTGTCTTGTCAATCCCAAGAACTATCATCACAGATTGGAATGCACTCCCACCAACCAACAGTCGCCAGCATCATGCATCACAGCACAGACTCCTCCGGCGCGGCGTAAAGCGCGTAGGACCTCCTTACGATCCTTCATTGCAATGTTCATGAATCAACGCAACAAGCCTCCATTACACTACAGCCACGAGTAAAGCATTTAGTTTCTAAACTTCTCTCTCCGCGCAATTAACACCAGCGCACCCCCTGTTCGGTTGGCCCCTTCTTAGCACCGGTGTGGCGGTACGCGTTGGGGTCGGGAGTCGCTGCTGGTGCGCGTGCGGTGAACCCTTGACTATCTACTCAATCTAGGCCTACGTCTACGAGGCTACGTGAAGATATAACGAACTCAGTCTTACAACATGAAATCCTACATATGGGACTGTAATGGACCTAGAAAATGTTGCTGCGGCGGTCTGCATGGAGTTCGAATGGAGTGATAATCAATGCAATGCTAGTGGAGAAGTAATATCTTACACAACAGAGGTTTTCAAAGGATACAACATAAGTATACGCATCTCCTTCTCCTTTTGCTTCATCTTCTTCAATATTGTGAGCAACCCCATGCCTGTTTTCGCCTGCGCCCACGACCACCGTACCGTACGTTTATCCGTACTATACTGTACACGATCTTAACCGTTGACACACATGACACCAAAGAGCGTACAACCCTAAGAGGGTCTACTCTCTCGATTTTGCGTAGTATGCATGCTCACGGGCAGGTGCGAGCGCCATTTTAGGAAGCAAAACGATCGATAGCGGGCGGATTTTTACGTGATCCTCAATGGAGAGGTATATGCCTCCCTTTCTGCCGTTTCTCCCTTTTAGGGAGGCATACAGGGTAAAAGAAGAACTTCGGACCTCATTACGGCATTTATAAGTATCATTTCTGCCTAAGAACGAAATATAAATGAAGAATTGCTCTTTAATATCCAATCTGTAGTCCCTCAAAATTTGAGCTAACTCGTAATGATAGGGAGTATACCTAAACCATGATGTGTAATATGCATGAGGGTGCTGACAACTTCAGAGCCCTCTCTCCCTCTCTCCCCATCTCCCTCTCTCCCTCTCTCTCTCTCTCTCCCTCCCTCTCAACTCTTCTCTTGGTCAACAATGTAAGCTAATATACCATGATTCTATAGAACAACCAACAGAAATCATTGTAGGCGGTCAATACAATTTTCCTTTCTATACAGTCGTTTCCAGAAAAGCTGCAGAACACTATTTCTTCTTTTGGGGTTATCTTTCTTTCTTTCTTTTTATTGATGGGGGGGGGATACCGTGGATGGGGTAGTGTAGACATCTTGATCTTTTTCGCTGTGTTGCACTTTTAAAATTTGTGAATTGTATGTCTCTTTTTTTTTGTATACTGATCATAATTAATAGACATGAACATAATAATATCCCTGCATATGATCGGGTCGCTGTGTTTTTCAACGACACGCATGTCAAATTTCACATATTTTTTCGTACATTTTATTGAAAGTGAAAATAAAACCTGAATCTAAATTTGAATTGGAATCAAAATTAACATGGACAAACGAATGCGGTGCATGGTATTATTATTTTTTTTTTTATGATGCACGGACATGAGGAACAGCCTTTTTGGCTGAATCATGTGCTGTCCTAGAGTAAATAAAATTATGAATTCTTATTAACCATGGCACTCTTCTTCTTAGTACAAAATATACTTATTTATCAGAATTGTGATCTTTGTCGCCATCACCTTATACATTTTCACATTACCGATCCCTAAAACCAACGTGTTTTGTTATTTTGACAAATGTCGATTATTCATGCCCTAATAGAAAAATATTCCTAGGTAAAGTGGCCATGTGTTTAAGTATGTGATGTGTGTGTGTGTGTGTGGGGGGGGGGGAGGTTACAGTTCGTTATTTCAAAGGTTCGTTTTTCCGAAGGTTCTTTAGTCCGAAGGTTCGTTATTCCGAACATTCGTTATTCCGAAGGTTCGTTAATCCGAAAATGTGATAAGGTTTGTTATTTCGAAGGTGGCATTAATCCAAAAATGAAATAAGGTTCGTTATTCCGAAGGTTCGTTAATCCGAAAATGAAACAAAATTGCTATTCCGGAGGTTCGTTACGGACCCTATTTCATTTTCGGATCAACGAACTTTCGGAAGTGGAACCCTATATTTCATTTTCGGATTAACGAACCTTCGGAATAATGCCACAAATATTTTGTGTGTTTTGGATCAACGAACCTTCGGAATAACGAAGCTTCGGAATAACGAATGATGCAGCACCCGTGTGTGTGTGTGTTGGGGGGGGGGGGGGGGGTGGCGTTAACGGACATTAATCGCCTTTCTTGGCCATATACATTGAGATCGTCTCTCGGCCGCAAATCATACCAAGTCTAATCTGAGGACTAGCTTTTGGATTTCTCACGAAGAATTCAACAATCTTTGGGGTGCCCACTTTGGTGGAATTATATTTAAAATGTTTTTAATCAAAGAGATTCTGTGACAGTGATTGGCTGAATTAGTCGGTCTCCACGGTGCACTCTGTCATGTGTGTTGAAAGTCGACAGTTGGAATTGGGCGGGGCGGGGGTTAGAGGATGTCTCCCTCCCACACGAGGAAGCTTTTGTATTCTCAGAATTGATATGATTTGGTGCACATATTTTTGTGTAAGAAGTGAACCGAAGGGGTCGGGGAGGGAGCCTATGCATTTTCAAAATGAAAATTCAACCACGTGATGCACACGTTTGGTGGAATATTTAGGGATTTTCAATCAAATATTTGTAATCTTCAACATGTTCGCATTGCAGATCATCATGGTGACAAGGTCTATCAAGTGCTAAAAAAAGAAAAGAAAAATAAGAATACTAAGTTTGAAAATCCAGGGGGACGATTAACAAAAAAAATCCAGGGGACACGCCCCCCCCCCCCTCCCAAAGATGTTTTATAAGGCCAAAAGGGCATTCCAGGGGAGAAAGAGAGGGAGAGAGAGGAAAATGGAGAGAAAGGCGTTTCAGTTGCTCGAACTTTGAGGGACTACAGATTCGAAAGTAATGGACATTTCTTCATTTTTTTTTAATCTTTAGGTATAAATGATGCTTCTAAATGGGAATTTGAGGTCTTAAACAAAATTATACCGCTGTTTGCCCCCTTAAAATGAAGAAAATGAAGGGGAGGCAGAATTCACTCCTATTTATAGGTCACGTGTTAGACGCTTGCGATAAACCAGCGGTTTGCTTCCTAAAATGGCCGCCGTTGGGCTCCATGGCGTACGACACCTGTTTACGTGTAGAATCGCGCGAGCAGACCCTAGGGTTGTACCACCGGGTTGTACGCTCTTTGGTTGACACATCCATTTACACACGGTATAGAACCTCTTCGGTAGCACCAACCTCGTACACTCAGTGTACGATCTTTGGTTGCACGAGAGCATCACACCGGCCACCGTGTAAGCTATTCGCTATGCGGTTCCGGCTCATCGACATCGATGTTTTGTTTGTTTGTTTGTTTGTTTGTTTGTTTTATGGTTTTAAAGAATATTTTATGACATTGTATTCATCAATGGAATCAAATTGTGCAGAACAAATATATCACATCTTTACATCAACTGCATAATCCATTTTTTTTTACCAATGATAAAAGATCATAAAACACAAAACCGTATCATAATATATATAGCAATTGATATCCTTTTTGTTATTGGCCGTACTACTTTTTTTTTAACTGACTCGATCTCTTTTTAGATGATATTTGTTCGTCACCGCACAGAATGTTTTATTTATATTAGTGACAGAGCGTTTATTCTCATGTTCAAATAGCCATTGACTGAAGTTTATTCATATTGAAGAATTAAAAAAACAAACAAACACAAATCGACCACCCCACGAAAATGCCCCCTCAAAACTTCCCTCCCGAGTTCCCTAATCCCCTTTCAAAAACAAGACAAAGAAAAATCCTTAGGGACCACTAAAATATGTAGGACTATGCACTGACATATACACATATTTCAGTTCGAGTGCGTCGAAAGGCATTTCTTGGAAGATGTGTAAATGAGCCAAAACAAAATCTCAAAAAAAAAACAAACAAACAAAACCAAAAACAAACAAAAAAACACAAAAACAAAACAAAGACCTTTTCCAGCGTTCCCACTTTTCCAAATAGGTATTGGAAGCGTATTGCGTGTAATTGCTAACTTTTCTTCTTCTAACTTATCTTATTCTACAGAACTTTTAATCAAATACTCTGTTGGCAATGTGTTATTTTTCATTCCTAAAAAAGTAATTTCTTAACTTCTTTTATATGGCAAATCGATACCAAAAAGAATCTCTTCCCAACACCACTTGTTGCAAATTAACATGTTATAGAAAAAAAAATACTACACTTTTCCCAAACCTTCCTAGAAAATTCACATGCATGCATAGAATAAATGTTTATACACAGCTCTTCCTCTTTATGACAAAAAGAACAGAAATTATCATATACAAACTTAAATTCGAATAGGGCCTAAGTGATGAATTGTGCACACTATAGGCCCTATACTCTATGCAATAATCTGAACTGAAAATCCCTCAAAACAGAACTCACAGTGCTGCTTCGGCTACTAATACATTTTCAATCTTTACTAGAAAAATAAAAAAAATATATAAATTTCTCATTTTTCTTTCATCACTGAAACGTCACTTATTTTATTCACCAATTCTACATAAATATCTTTGGAGGTAATCTTATCCAGAGGGATCTTCCTCCCATTTCTTATAAAAATCATTTCATCAACACTTACATCATTCTCTACTTCTATTCTCTGCATTCCTTCTCCACTCAATGGTGAAGCGCTTTATATATTTCCAGAATAATTATTAACACATCTAAATATAAGTCCTTTATTTAAAAAAAAAATGTTCCACTGAATATAATCCCCCTTCATATCCATTATGTTCCAATCTGAAACATTTTTTTTTTTCAAATGTAAATTTTCATTAGGGGCCCTGGAACTGCATTTTCCTTCAATACGAATCATTCTATTATTCAAAATAATTCCTTCCTTATTTATTATTCATTTATTTATTCAGTTTTCTTTACCCAGGGTAGCCCCATCAGTGGTTTGCACACTGTTATCCTAGGGGACCCTGCAACAGAATGACAAAATATAACAGTTCAACATACACAAAATAACAAATCAAGGACATCCTTTTTTACATCGTAACATCAACACAATATCAATGCTCTATATAAATGTGTGAATGCAAAATTAATCTTTGGCGAAAATAATACACAAGCTCACTTGATTATGATTAGCCCTATATTCCCTTGTTTTCACCCATGTTTCCAACAAATTCCTATAAAATTCCAGTAAAAACAAAATAAAAAATATATTAGATAATAAAAAAAAAAATAAAAAGTCACCTCGTGTATGTTTTAGTAACAAACCCAAAATGTTGTTTCCATTTCATTTCTTGTTTAGTAACCTTTTAACCCACATTATACTCTTTGCGCATTTATCAATAATGGAAAATGTATCAATTTTACTCTCCCTTGTTCTTAACCTAATACCAAACAGCTTTTTTTTGTTTTGTTTTGTTTTGTTTGTTTAATAATTGGTTTTCCTTACCAAACAAATTCACAAGCACCAATTCCCAAGTCATCATAAACCCATTCAGGCAAAAGGGTAAGGGACCCAATATATATCAACTTAGAGTAAATGAAAGTCTTCAATAACTGAATTTACCCAACTAATGTAAACTCACGCTGCTTCGACCATCACATGTGTTAACAATTTCTTTATTTTATTGAATAGTTCTTTTACTAGTATAATTCAATATTTTTTGCACATTTGGATCCAAACTGAAATACACTCCTAAAATCTTTAACTCCCTTAATTTTTCTCCAAAAAGAAAATCATAAACACGATATCTTGACTGCTTCAACAGAAACTGGAAGGCAGTCGTTTCTCCACGAAAATGATCTTATAATAATTTCAGATCATTATCATCAGTGAATGTCGACTTTATGTATCATGATGGGCATCGGAGTCAATGTAGTAGCCCCACTCCTCCTTGTAGATCCATGATCCATGATTGTCCCGTTGTTGTCATGCCAAGGAGCTATTATAGCTCCTTGGTCATGCGCTGTGCGTGTGCTTCTGCATGGCCTATGACCTCTGGCATACTGAATAAATTGAGAACGTGGTGCATGCCGCACTAACACTTACACTGTGCTGTCATGCTGTAGTGGTGGCGGCTGATAGCTATAACGAGCTACTACAACTACCCTGGGCCGGGCCTCGTAAAATCCGTCATACATCGCGTGCCAGCTAGACGAAGTTCTCTGGGAGATCAAGCAGAAAAGTATAGAAGCATGGTGAGTATCTAGCCCGTTATATTCTGCGTGAAACTATAGATTATTTGTGTGCACTGTTTCACATTCAGTTTCCCAGAGCCATCTTTTTGTTTGACCGAAAGATCGGTCTGTATCTTCATCATGTTCATGATCTTGTTGTTCAGATCGTCGGAGGGGATCTTGTGTTCCGCGGATACGTTATAAGAAGGCAGCCGGCCTACGTGTCTCCGTTCCTCTCTGGAGCCGGAGGAGGGCCGTAAAAGTCGAAAAATGATTATTATTATTATTTTTTTCTTAATCCGAACAGACAGATTTTTCGGCTATCCTGGCTTTTAGGGGTCTAAATTATTTTGGGCTGCTAACTTCAGCACAGGCATAGATACGGAATATGGAAAGCCAAAATGGTTTCACCATAACCCTAACCCTAACCTAAACCCTAACCCTAACCCTAACCTTAAAACCCTAACCCTAACCCTATAACCCTAATCCTATTTGGCTTTCCATAGTCCGTATCTATGCCTGTGCTGAAGTTAGAAGCCCAAAATAATTTAGACCCCTAAAACCCAGGATAGCCGATTTTTCTATCTATCTTTTTGTCAGCGTCAGTAGACAAACTCATACAATCATGAATAACAATACGTGGTAAAGAAAGCTGGTAAACCATCCATGCAGCATGCAATGACAAATGTATCGATTGCAGAGCTAGAGCCAGAGAGTGAAATCGCCAAATACTAACAGTGAGTAAGTAAGTGCGAAGTCAGTGTCAGTAGGCAATTATTGAAAACTCAAGTTCTGATGGGAAAGAATATACAAACTTAAAATGTAGTCCAGAAGGGGAGAAAGAACTGAGAAATTGTCCATGTTAGACCACCTACTGTATAAAGGAAATAAAAGTAGGGCCTTGGCCTAACGAAAGCCGGTGACACTCGGTCAAAGTGCAGTGCAGCAGTGAGCTGGAAGTTTTTATCTTTTTTTTTAATACTCTGATGGAGACAAGGACAATTTTAAGGAAGAATGGAGCTTCAGCATCAGGTAGAGGGTTTGGTAATGAAAAATCATCGAGATTGAAGAGAGTAGACTGAAAGATGGGGTGTCTGTCCAGAGGAGTCTTTTATCTATTTATTTATTTATTTTTTTTTTTTATGTTATCGCTATCCTCCGTAAGGTAAGAAAAAAAAAAGCTGTCGTACTTCCTGGAAAGTTGTGATTAAGACTCCTATAGAGATTTTAGAGGATAACTTGCAATCATTTTCCTTATCCTATCCTCTTTATTATGTCCATTTTCTCTTCTTGTTGATTTTCAGGATATAATATATTTTGACTGATTTAATTCATGATTTCAGATTAGTTTAAATGTGTGATGTTCCCTTGACTGGTGACGTATTAAAGGACAAGTTCACCTTCATAGACATGTGGGTTGAGTGAATGCAGCATTATTAGTAGAACACATCAGTGAGAGTTTGAGGAAAATTGGACAATCCATTCAAAAGTTATGAATTTTTGAAATTTCTGCTCAGTCACGGCTGGATAAAAAGACTACTATAGCTTGTGATGTCACATGTGTACAACAATATAAAGAAAGAATAAAGTAAATTCAACATATTTCCATTTTTCTTGCATAACAAAAGAACACTCGACTTTTCTCTTTTAGAAGGCGGGGGAATAATATTACCCTTAAAGGGTGTGTACAGTTCTGGTCGAGGCGAGGATTTAGCTTTTAACATTTTGCGAGATATTCAGAAACCACTCTATGAGATGTCAAAGAGCATGCAATTCTAGGGGGTATCAAAAGTTTATTTGATGAAAATCGGTTTTGAAGTGGCGCGAGTTATCCAAAAACAAGGTGAAACAAAGAGATCCTAATAAAGTTGTGGCCTGTCGCCTTTTATTATTATCACTTTTTTTTGATATCTCAGCCATTTGAAAACCAATTTTCATCAAATAAATATTGAATCCTTCGTAAAATCACATGCTCTTTCATATTTCACAAGAGGTTTCTCATTATCTCACTTAGGAATGTAAAAAACATGAATCCCCACCTCAACCAGTACTGTACAGTCCCTTTAACATATGTCGGTAACAAATCGAAGAAATGTGCACTTTATTCAAAAAGTAAAGTTTTGTGAAATTCCCTGTTTATTTTCCTTTCATCGTTGTACGCATGTGACATCATACACTCTAGTAGTCTTCTCATCCAGCAGTGGCTGAACAGATACTTCAAAAAAAATCATAACTTCTGAACAGATTGTCCGATTTTCCTCAAACTTTCACTGATGTGTTTTACTAATATTGCTGCATTCTCTCAATCCTTACAAACGGTGTATGTTTATGAAGGTGGACTTGTCCTTTAAATGTGTGAGATGCTCTCTGAATTAAATTTGAGTTGTGATCCCTGTCATTGGTTTGAGAGAGAACAGATTGCAATTTATGCCAAGTATGCAGCATAGCAGTGCTCCCAATGTCCATGAATGTAAAAGCTGGAAATGACTTCAGTTGATATTGGAGTAATTTAGGAAGAAGGTTACTGGTCTGTAGCTATCAATGAAATGTAAGCTTTGTTTGTGCAGGTTTGGACTAGAATACAGTGATTCCAAATAGGTTTAGCGGAGATGTCGGAAGTCACATAGGAAAATTACAAACAAGAAGTCAGATAGGCCCATTGGTTATTTCACTTATTGAATTCAGTGATCTCAACAGCTCTACAAGGGTAAATTATACATCTTTCATGTAGGTGAAATTGATCATTGGTCTTTTCTATCCTGTGTTGGCCACATAATTAAACCAAATTTGTATGTTGATGCTTGCAAGATGTTTGACCATTATGTTGGTGTTTCCGAGGAAGCAGAAAAAAAAAAAAGTTTTCTTTTGTGACAGACTTATTTGACTGATTAATTACAGGCAGAACCACTGAGTGTATTGGTGACTGGTGCTGCAGGGCAGATTGCCTACTCACTCCTCTACTCCATTGCGAAGGGAGATGTCTTTGGACCAAACCAGGTAAGAACACAAAAGAAAACAAATTTCCTGTAAAAGCCTACTATCATTTCACTTCTATACAGCATCTTGTATCAATCAGTTTGTATGCATCTGCCATGAAGTGTTGCTGGAGGCATTATGTTTTGGAGTTGTCTTTCCATCCTTCTGTTGGTCTTCCTTGTCCATCAGTAATCAATTTTGTGGGCAACATTCACAAGAACTGTTTTGAGGCATCCAAATGAAACTTGGCCAGTGTATCACAGGTCAAGGTCAAACTGTAAATTTCTAGAGCTATTTCCCCCGTATCTCTACAATGGCAGAAGATATTTTCATGAAACTAAGTGTATGTAGACATGTAATACCACATAAGGATTCTCTAGGAAAAGGTTTTGGTCTTTGGGTCAAAGGTCAAGTGAAAATGCTAAAATTCCATTTTTTCCCCCATATCTTGGAAATGACTCAAAATAGCTCCATGAAACTTGGTAATATACATATATTGCGTGGCAGTGATTCTCCTTAGAAATGTAAGGTCAAAAGTCAGATTATTTTTTTTTTTCATATTTTGAAAATGGCTCATATTGTAGTATCATTATGAAATAGGGTGTACTGTACATATAATACCAGATACTGTAAACGTTAATATTTTCGCGCGATTAATTTTTCGCGCTGAGCGGCTCGAAAACGTATTCGCGGGTTCTTAAATTCGCGCGGCTCGACTGCGAGTACAAGCACTCAAATACGTAGTACAGCTGTGACTCTAGTACCGTAGTAACGGGGGACTGTAGCATCGATGCATGCGGTGCACACATGCATGCTACAGTACACAGCAATCTAGGGTATCATCTCTTCGCACAGTACTAGTAGCGTAAACATGCCTGTACATTGTACTACGTAGCAGTATCATCGATGAAGCGCACACAATTCATCCCGTTCAAAATGTGCGTAGAAAATTGTGAAGATATATTCGCGCGTTTTTGAATTCGCGCTAGCCGAGCGTAGCGCGAAATCCGCGAAAATTAATGTACCGCGAAAATTTCCACGTTTACAGTAGTGATTACTTGCCAATCATAAGTTGTCATCTCACATTGGCAAGATGTACTGTACACCTATAGTATTTGGAAAATAATGTGATGCATTGTGGAAGCATACCAGTTGCCATAGAGACATTTCTTGTCTAAAATTTCATGCAGGGTCTGTATAAGAAAATTTTTGCAGCCTGTGGACTTAGATACTCAATATATCACAGTTATGCATAATTATGCTGTGCTGCTGAAAGATGTCCTTTTAATACTAATGGCTGAAATTAATCAACCTTGACATTGGATGCTCAGTAAAAAACATAATACTATTATAGCAGGCCCAAAGGCCTCGATTCTGAGTATTCTGAGATTGTCATAATTAAATGGTTAATGCATGATTTAGTTTGTTAGGTTTCATGCTAAGAAGTACGATAATTTAACTAAAGTACCAGCTTGTACCTAGCATTAACAATACATATAGTAAAGCCCACAACCGCACACTACATGACCTGAGGTTATATAAATTTCCAACTGTCGGTTTGACGTCACCAAACACCCAAGTGTAAGGTTGTAAGACTAGGTTACATGACCTACATTGTATGTTGAATTTTTTTCTTAAGTGGTCGTGGGTTTATAGCTAGCTAGCTACTAGCTGCACCCACGCTGTGTTCTAAAGTATGTGGGAGGCAGGTTGCAGATCCTTAAGATTAGGTCACGTAATTGGCGTTGCCAGGTTGCATGACCTGGGGCCTGTTTCATAAAAATTGTTATCAGTGACAACTGCCACATTTCTATGACAAATTTGCTCTCAGCCAATCAGATGCAAGGATTTCAGTAGCTTGTCACATCTATGACAACTTGTCACTGATGACAAGTTTTATGAAACGGGCCCCTGGTCTCGTAGTAAGGTCATTCAACTTCAAGTCGTGTTCTGTGCAGTGGGCATCAGAATAGAAAATAAAACAAAAGATGTGTAAGTGTAGAGATTTTGTGTTAATTATTATTCGGAAACTTTTCAGCTCAGTTGACAGGACAAATATTCAAGTAAGGTACATCACTTGTCCTGTTAAATTGTATTGCACTGGTATACATACAAAAGATAAAAGGTTTTGATTTTGTCCGATGAAAAAAATGGATTCATTTTTCTCTTGCACAGCTCCTGAACCTTGTGCTCCTTGACATTCCGCAAATGATGACGGTCTTGGAAGGCGTTGTCATGGAGCTCCAGGATTGCTCTCTACCATTGGTCAAAAGTAAGGCTTATTCAGGCTCTGACAGCCATTTTTCATTGACTGTCAAAAATGCTGGTGCTTGCACTGACAAAGAGTTCAGGCCACTGAAAGCAGTGTTTCTACATAATAAGCTATGACTATGAATTGCTGAAAATTTGTTTTAATTGCCCAATACTGTGGTGTGTAGTCTTTCCACCAGTTGAGTGTGTAGAGTAGCAGCTTTTGCGCAATGAAGACTGAAAAATGAGGGGAAAAAACAAAGTCACTTCCACAATGTATATTTTCTGTGTGGCATTTCACATTTAAGATATATCTATCAGATTTCAAAAATGCTTCTGAGCAGTTTACCATGATTGAATGTTTCCGTATGTCACAGATTGCCCAATCTGTCCTTAAA
Organism: Diadema setosum; assembly: GCF_964275005.1. NCBI lineage: Eukaryota > Metazoa > Echinodermata > Echinoidea > Diadematoida > Diadematidae > Diadema > Diadema setosum. The sequence goes on along the minus strand of NC_092685.1, from coordinate 16,474,787 downwards.
GAGACAGTATGATACATTTGTCACATGTGAATACACAGACAGTCTGTGATACAATGTGATGTTTCTGTATCCAGTTTAATGGACAGAGGCCCATTTTCTCCAATGTGTATATGTAGACATCGTTGCCACTGCTGACGCAAAGGAAGCCTTCACCAATATTGATGTCGCAATCTTGGTGGGCGCCATGCCACGCAGGGAGGGCATGGAGAGAGCCGATCTCCTAAAGGCCAACGCAAAGATCTTTGAAGTACAGGGAAAGGCTCTTGATCAATATGCCAAGAAGACGGTCAAGGTATGCCCAAACTCAAAGAAAGGACCCTGCTCATAATGAATAATAATGTAGTCCAGTAATAATAATAATGTTGTAAACAATGAAATCACAGTTGTAGTAAGTAGCTGATTCTTTTGTACAATACGAAGCAGATGCAGACAAATTGAATTGTGCTTGTCTCCACATTTTGTTTGTTCAATATTAATTATGGAATATCCATGTTTATCTGCAGATATACTATTCATCTTTGAGGATGAAATAAAGTCCATGGTAGTAAAACTGACCTTTTCTTTAAATTTGGGTCCAATCTTCACATTTTCAACTTCTTTTTGAAAATACATGGTCAAGTTTGTCACCAAACTTGTCAGCCATTATCACTAGGGTCACATAATCTGCATACAAATGGGCACCATGCCCCCCCCCCCCCTACCACCATGGGATCCCTAGGGATCCTCAAAATCTTCAACTTAGAGGATCAACACACACAGACACACACAAATACAAAAAACAAAATACAAAATCCTTCCTTAAAACCAGAAATGCTCTGAGTGAAGACATTAGTCAATGTACAGGGGTGACCCCATTGGGGCTGGGAGTGAATTGGGGGCCAATTTTTACATTTTTATCTCCTCTTTGAAAATGCATTGTCAAAGTTTACCGGTATACCTACTTGCAGGTATTTTTGGCCATATGATAGGAATATACAAATTGATGGCACCATGTTCCCTGGAAGCTTCAAAACCCCCTCGCAAAAAGAAAAAAAAAGAAGAAAGGTTGCAGTGTGCATACATAATAGTTTGCAAGAGTGCATGGAAGTTGAACTTGTGATATTCGGGTGAGGACCAGTGAGCATCTCCCGTATTTTGATGAAAGAATATCAGCAGCCCTGAATAAGATAATGAATGTGACAAATGTGTCTTGCAACAATATTTTTACAGACTGTATTATTGGCCTTGTGTCATTCCACATCGATCTTGCATAATGCATATATATATATTTGTATCTCATAGGTCCTAGTGGTGGGCAATCCGGCCAACACAAACTGCTTGATCTGCCAGAGGAATGCACCCAGCATCCCCAAGGAGAACTTCACCTGCATGACACGACTGGATCAGAACAGGGCTCAGGCACAGGTGAGTTATTCTCCAATCAAAGCATTCTGTCATTTGCCCTTGGAGATAGAAGAACTTGCTGTGGAAATTTTGAATAATTTGATTTAAGTATCAACTCGTTCTGAAAAACCTATTGGGAAAAACATAAAAAAATTGATTGAATGACAAAGTACGATGAATGTCGTGATATGTATTTGACCTGCCCAGTGTAAAGATGTGTTAAATATCATCCCTTCTTAACTGTCATACCTGTGAGGAGACAGTAATATGTTTGACTGTTTTTAAAATGATTTGCTGTCGTAATTTTGACCATAAGTTGATTCATACATGCAACTGCAGACAGCATGTTTAAAGGGATGGTACAGTTTCGATTGAGATGGGGCTTCAGGTTTCCAACATGTTTTGATGATTATTTTTTGAGATAATGAGAAACCTTTATGAAATATGAAATAGCATATAATTCTAAACGGAATTCAAAGTTTATTTGATGAAAACTGGTTTTGAAATGACTGAGTTATCCCAAAGAATGCGATCCTCACAAAGGTGGGACCAACCTTTTATTAGGATTGCTTTGTTTCACTTTGTTTTTGTCAGTCATTTCAAAAGTATTTTTTATCAAATAATTTTGAATTCATCTTAGAATTGCATGCCCTGTAACATTTCATGAAGTGGTTTCTAAGTATCTCACAAAAAGTTTTAAGCTGAATCCTCACCTAGTAGATGGAATTTCTCTCCTCTCCCCCACCCCCCCCCCCCATTTTCTCTTTATATGTGTGTCATATATTGTAGATGTCACCCAAAGTCCACTTGTGCATCTTCTACTGTGTCAATCTATTCCAACCCATTTGAGGCATGGGACAATCCATATGTGTTTGCTAATCATTTCTCAATTTCTAAATTGAAACTATTTGAAGATTGCCAGCCGTGTGGGTGTTGCCTGTAATGAGGTCCAGAAAGTCATCATCTGGGGTAACCACTCCAGTACCCAATTCCCAGACGCCGCCCATGCCACTGTCAATTCGTCTGGTGCAACAAAGACTGTCCAAGAAACTGTGAAGGATGATGACTGGCTCAATGGAGAGTTCATTAAGGTGTGTTGTGATGGAGGATTGATGTTAAGGTTTTACAATATCAGATGTAAATCCTCTTGTTGTAGGATGTCACACCCAAACAATAAACAGGAAGTCTCAGCACAGAAAATGCAAGCGAAGCTTTCCTGTAACTGTAGGCTTGTTTGCAAAATATTCAGAAAAGGTGGAGTATATTTTATTCAGTAAAAATGTTGAAACTGACATTTTTGTAGAATTGCAAATTCTATGTTAGTCAGAAGGAGAAAGGATCTGTAGTGAGAAAGAAAGACAGGTGAGAGGTGGAAAATAGGTGGCTTGCTATGGAATGCTTCTACTTACTGATTACTCCTGACTGCTACAGTACTCGGTCGATGTGGTACGTAATTTAAAGTCCCAGAGGTGAAGTCAGGAGGATACCGTATAATTATGTGGAATGTACATGAATTCTCTTCAGAGGTTTAGTGAAAACATCAAGTAATATGTAGAAACTCAATCAGCAAGATTTCACATGATTCACTGCAACATGACATAGAGTCTCTGGCAGTTTTAAAAAGGGCTAATGCTGATTTTGAAAGGCCAATGCTAATGTGGAAATGCTTATGTCGATATGAATAGCTCGCAGTAATTTGTTAGCTGAGGCTGGTTTAGAAAGACTAATGTAGAATTTTGATTAACCCATTGAGGACGAGTCCCGAGTATACTTGGGAAAGAGTGTATGGGAAATGCGTGTTGTAGCAAAATCAGCCCGTCCTCAACGGATTAAAAGCTAATATTATCTTGAAGGAGCCGATGCTGATGTGGAAAAGTAGTCATATGTTCAGAAAAGCTATTAATACAACTGTTGTGAAGCCAATGCCAGTGTGGAAATGTTGGTGCCATCTTAATGACTTGCATATGTTGAACTATAAGCCTAAATGTGCTACTTTGTGTTGTGTTTCCAGACTGTCCAGCAGCGTGGAGCCAGCATCATCAAGGCCAGGAAGTTGTCCAGTGCGATGTCAGCAGCTAAAGCCATCTGTGACCACATGAGGGACTGGTGGTTTGGCACGAAGGAGGTATTTCATCATAATTTCCCCCTTTGTCAGATCAAAATCCACTACTTTTCATAGGCTGTTATTTTCAGTGAAGCTCTTCCAGCTCTTCAGCTAATGTATATGCCCATGGCAAAAGGTTTTGTGACACATGTTCTTTGGGATATTCATTTAACAACAACTGCAACAGCAACAGCAACAACAACTACAACAACATCAACAGCGGTAACATCATCAACAACAATAATAACCCAACACGCACTCTTATTGTGTTTCTTTTTATATGATGACTTCTTTTTGGGGGGAGGGGGTGGTCACAGTCAAGAAAAGATGTGGTTACATTTTACAAGTAATCACATATAAGACTGATTGTAATCTAGGGATCTCAGAGCATGACATGTTTCCTATAGGAACATGCCTTTTCATGTGGTGCACTTGTAAGTGTACTGTAAGTGTGGTACTCGCAGTTAGTGTAGCATGTTGAGGTTTGTACAACTTGCGCCAGGCCTAATTAAAGGACAAGTTCACCTTCATTAACATAAGGATTGAGAGAATGTAGCAATATTACAGTGAAACCCCGTTATAACGAGTTCGGTTATAACGAGGAACCGCTTATAACGAGGTGATCGCGTCGGTCCCATTTTCCTTTGCGTGTAAACCTATGGCAGAACGAATCGGTTATAACGAGTTCGGTTATAACGAGATTCCGGTTATAACGAGGACAATTTCGGTGCATCATGATAAAGAAAAATATAAGCAATTTGATCGGATATAACGAGGTTCCATTTCTTGACTAAATTGCCGCTTTCAAACACGCGACAAACGAAACCCTGAAAACCGAAATCACGCTATCCACGTCTTTTTCCGTTTTGCAGAGAACCGTTCCTTCCATGTTTTCTTCTAAATCACGCGATAAGACACAGGAATGTCTTCCGATGTTCCTACTAAATCATTAAACATAATCATTCGATTTTCTTTTCCGCGAGATACGCGTGCGTGATATTAGGGCAGACCACACCGCAACGAGAAATAAAAAAGATAACGCATTCAAAAACTTTTCACGTAGCGACACTTGTGGCCAAAAATGGACAACTGGAATGCGTGTGCAACTCATTATTATATCCTTTCCATTTTTAGTTCCGACTTCCAGTTCTTTTGCTGCTTAGCAAATATGAGTGTGGATGATTACAGCCGAAATAATTGATGAAATCATCGCGATCCCGTCGGGTGACAGTAGCGTAAAAATAGTTGAATAACGCATGTTAACCTCCTTAATCGGTGTTCAGAAAAAGAAACGAACGCATTTATTAATTTGAATAGATCTGGATTTGTTCATTATCATCAACAAATGATGATTTAAATATGAGTGTGTATGATTAAAGCCGAAATAATTAATGAAATCATCGCGATCTCGTCGGGTGACAGTAGCGTAAAAATAGTTGAATAACGCATGTTAACCTGCTTAATCGGTGTTCAGAAAAAGAAACAAACGCATTTATTAATTTGAATAGATCTGGATTTGTTCATTATCATTTAACAAATGATAATTTAAATATGAGTGTGTATGATTAAAGCCGAAATGATTAATGAAATCATCGCGATCTCGCCGGGTGACAGTAGCGTAAAAATAGTTGAATAACGCATATTAACCTATTTAATCGGTGTCGGGAAAAAGAAACAAACGCATTTAACAGTTCAAGGATGTACAAAACGCGAAGAGATTTTCGAAAGAAAGTAAAGAACGCATTTTTAATCCCGTCGGACGCAACGATCATACATTGTATAAAATTACAGCCGAAATGATTCATGAAATTATCGAATTCCCGCTGGGCTCCAACAGCGTAAAATACCTCTCAAGTTAACGGTAAATAACGCATGTATGTTACTCTGAAATTATCGCGATCTCGCCAGGTGACAGTAGCGTAAAAAATAGTTGAATAAGCATGTTAACCTAGAAACAAACGCATTTATTAGTTTGAATAGATCTGGGTTTGTTCATTATCACAATTTTAACACTGCATTTCACAATGAAGATTTTTCTTTCTTTCAGAATGGTCTATGAGGTACAGATTTGCGTAAAAAGGATCACAATGTAACCTTCCACATTCAATCCTGTCGCATATTTTTCAAGAACGGATGTACAAAACGCGAAGAAATTTTCGGAAGAAAATAAAGAACGCATTTTTAATCCCTTCGAGCGCAACGATCATAAGATTATATTGTACAAGATTACAGCCGAAATGATTCATGAAATCATCGCATTCCCGCTGGGCACCAACAGCGTAAAAATACCTCGCAAGTTATGGTAAACAACGCCTGTATTTTACTCTATTTGCGCTGGTGTTAGGAAAAATTAACACGAATTACAATAAAGAATTATCTCATTTCAACATCTACTTTTTCGTCTAATTCACAAATAAATTCCCTTTATTATCTCAATAATAATGATCCATAATTGTGTAATAACAACGCAAAGGATGGGTATATTCCGATGTCGTGCTTATGTTTTTCTTTGTTTTTGATGCGTACGGTTATAACGAGGTACCGGTTATAACGAGGTAATATCGCCGGTCCCACGGACCTCGTTATAACGGGGTTTCACTGTAGTAGAACACACCATTGGAAGTTTGAGGAAAATCAGACAATCCGTTCAAAAGTTATGAATTTTTGAAGTTTTTGTGCAGTCACCGCTGGATGAGAAGACTACTGCAGTGTATGATGTCACATGCGTACAACTATATAAGGAAAATATAAAGAGAATTTCACAAAATTTCATCTTTTGAAAAAAGTACACATTCCCTTGACTCATTACTGACATATGTTATGGGTAATATTATTCCCATCGCCTTTAGAAAGAGGCAAGTCAAGTGCTCTTTTATTATGCGAAAAAAAGTGAAAATATGTTGAATTTTCTTTACATTTTCTTTATACTGTTGTACTCATATGACATCACGAGCCTTAGTAGTCCAGCGGTTCTAACTCAAAAACTTAAAAAATTCTTAACTTTTGCATCGATTCTCCGATTTTCCTCAAACTTTCACTGGTGTGTTCTACTAATATTGCTGCATTCTCCCAATCCTTACGTTTATGAAGGTGAACTTGTCCTTTAACTAGTGCAATTAGCCGGCTGTGCACTTCACTGCATCATACATGTCATGGTGGATTTGAGCTGATGTTGGACAAGCCAAGTGCCAAACTTCTCTAAATCTCATAAATGTTAGCCTTCACCACAGATATTAACACCTGAAATAACTCCCCTCCTTCTGCTCTGAAGAATATCTAGTCAGTAGAAATAAAGACAGAAATGTGATGGGTTAAAAAGATGAATATAAAGTGAACTTCTATGTGTTGTGACCATCATCAATTACTGTATTCAGCTGGTGAAACAATCATTATTTCAGTTTTTTTGAGCATTTCTGTGTGAAATTTTGACAAATCTATTCCCCCTTATCATTTAATCTTGCAGGGAACATGGGTATCTATGGGTGTGTTGTCAGATGGGTCCCATTATGGCATCCCAGAGAATATCATATACAGCATGCCAGTCACTATCGCGCCTGACCACTCCTGGACCATCGTCCCTGGGCTGTCCATCAGCGATTTTGCCCGCGAGAAGATGGATGCCACAGCCAAGGAGCTCGTTTCCGAGCGTGACACTGCCCTCACCTTCTGCAATTGACAACCAGGAAGCGGAAAGAGCCCTAACACTGCACAGTCACGTCTTTGAGTCATGTCGGCTTCAATCCTTACGTAGTACAGTAAGCAGGACAAAAATTTAGTAATCCAAATTCAGAAAAGATATTAAGGAGAATATGTGAAGTGTCCCTGTGTGCTCCCAACCAAGCACTGAGCTGTAAACTTTGATTTGTATTATTTTCACTGGTGCAAGAGAGGAATGTGTTGAAGTGATAATTTGCAGAATCTTGAGTGTGCATGAAAAGGAGTTGTCAAGAGTGATATGTTATAAACTAGTACTATTTACATCATTAGCTTCAACTAGACAATTTGAAATTCTGAATTTCATCACTCCTTTTGTTGTGGTAGTTTTTTTGCTGAGCACAATATTTGCGAGATACACATGCATTGCATCAGAAGGAAATGCCAGCCTGAAGCTCTATGACCATTGCACAAAATTGTCTTCCCAATGTACCTCTTGTATAAATGCAAATTACTCAATCTGATAAGACGGTACCTGCATTGCTTTAGTGTCCTGTTAGTGCTCTTTCCGCACCTCGAACGCCAGTGTGGTAGAGGCCCTTTTGGGGGCTGTCAAGTTCTATGAAGATAATTATGTTTCATGACAAGGAGATAAAGATAAATCCAGTCAAAGGTTTCGTACTGGTATATTAATTTTTTGTTTTTAATATGAGGGTGAGCAACAGTTTTGTCACAAAAAAAAAAAAATTAAATGATGAAATACTATTTTTAATAGGGTTATTCAGCATATACACCACTTAGAAACTTACACCTTCAGGTAACTATTCATGTTGAATGTTCAGGTGTTCATGTTTTGAAGGTAGTCTTAACTCACCAATGAAAATAATACAAATGGAGAATATGAATGTGGTAATAACCTGGTGTAGATGGTTGTTACTCGTCTTGTTTTCTAAATGGAGTAGATGATTATTATTTCAGCTTGAAATCATGACCAATTGTATGGTAACCATTTAAACAGGTTGCCAATAATTACTCTTTGTTTTATGGTTTTGTGGATATCAACCAATTTCATTTTCTGAAGTGTATTAGAAAGTACATTACTGTCCAACAGACCCCCGGTTTGTTTTGAATATTTTGGATGGAAGTGAAGAATTTCTGCTTTATTGTCAAAGCTCTGATTCATGATGTGCTGTGATCATTGAGCATTAAATGAGATATATTCACATAGCCGTTCTCTGTTATATGTCATAGTACACTGTAGAAGTAATTTAAGTAATTTCTTTGATAACACATACACACACACACACATACACACACACACATACACACACACACATATATACACGTGTATGTTATGAAGTGTATCAATGTTTGTGACTATTTGAAACAGAACCTGTGTGTGAATACACACATGCCATTAAGAGCCACACACCAACCTTTTTTTTTTTTTTTTTTTCCCTGCTGAATACTTGTAAAGCAAGAAAGATTTGCGGTATGAAACTTTCACAAATTGAAGAACAAGGCCTTTATTGTGCCAAGAAACTTATACCAATTGCCACTGGCATTTAATGCGTTGTGTAGTAAAAAAAAAAAAAAAAAAAAAAAAAAGCTTTTTGTGCGAATTTTACTTTAATTACTCTTGGCTCCTTGTGAGTTTTTGTGAAAGTTTCATACACATAAAAGAATGTGGCAGAGGCACTGTTGTAAGTGGGCCTTTGTTCATAGGGTATAAGCTGTCCCAAATGTGACAGCATAAATGTGGACAAAAATACCAAGTGTCTTTGTGATATGAAAGGCCTTTCATTGGCCCAACAATAGAGGTAAAAATTCTTACAGTGGACAAGTCCATGCATTGGGGTGTAATAAGAATACCTGTGTATATGTGTACATGGATATGCCTGCCAGTATGTATGTATGTTTGTGTTCATGTGTAGATGTGTGTTTTCTGTCTCACTAAGAGTGGAGAATATATGAAGAGTTTATTGCAATATGAGCTAAATCCATTCTGGTTAAGTTGAGATATTTGTGATTTAAGCTGCTGAAAAAACAGAAAATAATAAGAAAATGAAGGATATTTTTAATCATAACTTGTAGAACATTTCTTGTTATGTTACAAGATAAGTGTTAATGGAAAGGTTTAATTTCCGTCATCAAGGTCTGATGATGACTTGATTCAAAATGTTTAAAAATGGCACTAAGACCACTTTGCACTAAAACTCTTCATATGTATTTTTTTTTCAGTATTTTTTTTTTGTCAATCTTTTAAATTCTTTCCTTTTTCATATGAACTATGATATACACATTAGTTTATTGCAAAACAATACAAATTTCATTATGACAACACGAATTCCACATTGTCAATGTTACCAATGAAAAAGAAAGAACTTTGTATATATTACCAAAAAAAAAAAAAAAAAAAAGATAGAGAAAAGGCAAACATATCAAACAGAAGGAAACGAGGCACCCTCCCTGCCCTCTCCCAACCCTGTGTCTGGTGAACCCGCTCACATTCTGATGCTACCAGGGAAGCATTAGTTATGGGTGTGTAGGAAGATTTAAAAAAAACCAACAACAACATACAACCAACAACTAAAACCCAAACACTTATATCCTACAGACTGCCGAACAGAATAAGTACACATCATGAGGCCTACACACACACACACACACACACACACACACACACCAGGGGCGGATCCAGTTACTCTAGTATTCCATAGGGGAGGGGAGGTGCGCAAACGATATTTCTGGTGCTACTTCCAGGTTTCATCTCATTTTTTTCTTTTTATTTCTTTTGCTTTTACAACAAAGCCAGGTGCGCATTCCTCTGGATCCGCCATTGCACACATACATACACACACACACACACACATACAATAGTACATTCTGATTACAGGTACATGTATGCCACAGCTATACTCTCCAATAGATTGATCATGTATGAAACGATTATGTGGTTGTGTATTGAGCAATCGGAGTATGACTGAGAATGCCAGGAGTGGATGCTGAAATGCTTTGGATGGTGTGTGTGACAGAAGTCGAAAGGGGCAACTCTGGATTTACTTTCAGGATTGCATCATTTTGAGCATTTCTTTCCCCAAATTTTGGTCAAGGGTGAATGAGTCTTGAAGGTATGACTGACATGACTTGTAGATGGCAGAATTTTTAGAGGCCTTTTTGGATGATTTCATTTTGTTCTTTATTGTCAATGCCCTATACTTGACATCGATTTGTCATAACTAGAGAAGCACTCTGAGAGCGCAGACCCCCGCCAAGCATGCAGTCCATTTCCACCCGCACTGATCTTGTTCTTCTACAGAGATCAGTGATTTCCACCTATACGTACGATACTGCATTGTGTGCTGAAAGCCGCCCGATTTCCCAACATAGAAGCCTTTGTTACGTCATAAACCATCAGCTGCACAGCGCGCCTCGCCCTAGCAGAAACTAGAGCACGCGCTTTAAAGTGCGCGCATGCAAACCTCAAAATACGCGCAGCCTGAAGTCCCAAGTTCATTGACCCTACCTGCCAAAATATCAAAAATCCATCATAAATTCCCCCAAAATTCTCTTATCACTACCATAAGTTAATTGTTTGTTACTTGTGTCATTCTCAACCTTTCCTGCAAGTTTCATCCCAATCCGTTACCTACTTTTTGAGTTATTTTGCACACGGACAAACGAACAAACGAACTAACGAACAAACACACAAACCAACGGTAACGAAGGAGCAACTGCCGATAAAATTATGTTACTCACGAAGAATTCGAGAAATAGAAATGAGTGTTCGCGTCACTGTACAGTGGACCGGAGCTGTCGTGAAATTGTTTTTGGACAGTATTATATTGGCGTGGATCTCAAAACAAGATGATGGGGAGGATGGACGAAAACAATTCTTAGTAAAAATTAATGATGACCGATGAGAAAACGAAAGGATGACTCGTAGTGCTGTAGGCCTACAATGTATAATTTCATAATGTTTCTTAGAGGTCCAGTTTACCTTTGGGAGCAGTGATTTCAAAAATTTTCAAGATATCATATTTGATGCATATGTGTAGGTCTGTTGTATCATAAAACATCCTACCATATGAAATATTTGCAATAAAACCTACAATATAAGGAGATATCAGGGTTTTTCTCAATAAACCGTAACTGTATACGGTTTAGTCTGGAAAAATTTTTATTATAACTATTGTTCACATTTTGTGTATTTAACAACACTTAACATCGATTATACGGATTCAAATTTTGACAGTGGTTGTTTCTATCCCTAACTCACATTTTAGAACTATTTTATAGCACTATATGCTTTCATCTGCAAATGGTAAATTATGCCTCGTCAAGCTGTTTGCCATCAGCTAGTGGCGCCTTTTACTCTCACAGCTAGAAACATGGATATTTCAAAGTTGCGGCACTATAATGATCATCTCTCTATACTGTACAATCATGAGTGTTTTTACGTTTAAATTTTTATTCTTCTGCTCCTTTGCAGCATTAATGATTCCGGGAGTTACTGTATAACCTTGACTACAATATGCCTACTCCTGTGACAAATGTATAACCTACATAAAACATATATCTCGCAGATAATACAGCAAGATTCAGAGTTTGATGTTTATACGTATACTGTGTGTGAAAGAAGGAAACTTGATTAGACGATATCTAAAAAGTGATATTTGTTGAGTGTAGGCCTACTTGTTGCATAAATTTGTTTTATGATTTCTCATGACAGGCCTAAAGTGCATCTGAACTACATATTAATTGTTCAAATTGGAGAAGTTGTACATGAATCATTGTGTGCCACAGGGGATGCGGAACGAGTTTCGGGGGGAAGAGGGGGGAGGGGGGGGGGGGGGGGGTCAGTGGCCTGATTTTAGGAGGGAACATATCAATAGGGGGGGGGATCAAGGGTCAGTCGTTACCCCTCCCCTCCCCTCCCCAGGGACATTCATGAAAGTTGTCAGCCCTGACAAGTTGTCAGTCTCTGACATTTACCATAGTAACAGTCAGTGACCACAAAGCTTCTCAGCCAATCAAAACCAAGGATTTTACTAAAAAAAAAAAAGGAAAGGAAAGAAAAGAAAAGAAAAGAAAAGAAAAAGAAAAAGAAAAAAAAAGGAAAGGAAAGGAAAGAAAGAAAGAAAAAAAAAGATGAAGAGATGTGGCACGTGCAGTTTTTCACAACACAGTCGTGATCGAGTTAAATCGCAGAGAGATTTCTAGTTTCAGTTGTTGGTGACATGCGTTGCTATCACGCAGCGGGCACGCGAGGCATCACACGCAATCGACACGTGTATGGCCGTCGGGCGGGCCGCGCCAGGCCAAGATCAAGAAGGTGTGGGAGACCGGCGGAGAAACCAGCTTAGCTATCTAGATAGGTAGTGGTACTAGATCGACCGACGCTGTCGACTGACTGTACTGGCGACGACCCATACATCCCAGCAAAGATCGTACGTGACGATCTGGCTATATAGCGCTATCACGTACTCACCTACTGTACGCGTTCAAGGACACAGCGTGCGCGCTGCCATATTGTCTCACTGTACGCTCTGACAACGAGTGGGGGCGCTGATCACTTTCGGCCGATTTAATTAATCGCACTTCCTGTACAGCTTTCACTAGGGTAAAAAATCGAGAACCACCTTTCGGCGGCAATTTTGAAATAATCTCAATGTCACATTGTCAAAAAAAGTGGATTTATGAAAAATGAAAGACCCCTCATCGTCCTTTGTCATACAGATAATGGTGACAATATGAAATTACGTTAATCAAGCCCTCTTTCTTTCACTGTCTCAACACATCGCCAACGCAGTTAGTCCCATGCGTATTTTCCACAATATTTAGTCATTTTATTTTACAATTTTTGAACGTATTTCAAACATTAACCAAAGTTTTTCCATAGTGCCTTTTGTGTTTTCTTTGATCAGTGATTCATATTCTTTGACTTTGTAATTCCAATTGCAAGTCTAATTGGGCAGATTTTTTTTTTTTGATTGACTTTATATCACCATGCATGCCCGTGTTAACACAGGCTTGGATGTCCATCGGGACCATCTGTCTCGGGTGTAAATATGTGGTGATTTATTTTGCATGGACTGGAAAGTTGTTGGGATGGGATGGGATGGGCGATACTGTAAAACAGAAAAATATTCTGAAAATCCTGTGTTTTATCTCCATTATTATCATTATGACCATCACCTTCATCACCACCATCATAATCAACTCCATCATCATCATCATCATCAGCACGACAACATTATCGCCTCCTTCATTATCAGCTTTACCATCATAATCTTGTCTTTTTAGTCATTGACATTGACTGGTCATTATCATCATCACCTCATCTTGGGATTTTACAGTTTTTGGATCTATGATGTCATAGCAATGATGATTGATATACTGTACGTATGTTATTTACCTCTGCTTCCTTTCCTTTATTTTTTCTTTCTCTTTGTTTTTTTTTTCTCTCTACCGCTTATCCTCCCTTTATATACAATATATATAAATATATACAATGTATATATATATATATATATATATACATATATATATTTTTTTTCTGACGCACAACTGCAATGATTATTCGTTATCATTATATCTCACAATTTGTAAAGTGATTATGTGCAATATTGGTGGGATTGGAAAGAAATTTATATAATGATATAATCACTGATATTGTTTTGTATGGATTAATTTGGATGCTGTGTTGTATTTTAGGGCAAGCTGATTTGAGTTGTTTCAGTTTATCGCATCACTGGCTGACATGGGGGGGGGGGGGTAGAGATTGGGAACGCAGTAACAGGGAAGGTGTCTGGAGTTTTTCTTGACCAAAAGATTGGTCTGCATCTGGTCGTCAGGGAAACGTTCCGTGGAGACTGCGTCTGGTTACCACGGATCCCCAGGATAGCGATAACGTCAAAAATAAATAAATAAATAAATAAGAATAAATAAATAAGAATAAAATAAAATAAATAATGTAGATAAATAAAAGACTCCTCCAGACAGACGGATCTTTCTGTCTACAGTTTTTCATGCCAATGGAGCCAGTTTTCATGCCATGTTTTTACACGATTGTTCTTTTCAGTTTGACTTTGCATACGTGTTCGGTTGTTTATTTATTTATCATGTACTATTTCGTGTTGTTTTCTTCTCTCTATGTACATATTGTATTTGTTGTTTTGTCATTTATATGTAAAAATCCAGCACTGAATTTCTTGTGATGTTTTTATTGGACGATTAAAAATGAATTGAATTGACTTTACTTGAATTGAACTGAATTGAATTGAATTCTCTCGAAAAAAAAAATGCCCACAAATGTTGTCAATCGGGAGCAAGATCCTCATGTTGGTATATGCAGTGTATGTTCACTGGCCATGGAAAATAAAATAAGGGTGGCCCCACTAAAAAAACAAGGGTGACCCCACTAAAAAGCATCAATTTCAAAACACACATGGGTGATTACTGTTGCAGCACTCCACGATCACCAGTATCACAAAAAACATGAAACACATGCAATGACCTCACACCATCTCAAACAGAGGCAATGGCAGCCAAAGTTGTAAAAGAAATGATAGCAAAATCCACAAACAAAACAGCAATTCTCAAGGATGGCAACTTAGGACAGGTAATGTATTTTTTTCTGTTTATTACAATAATTAATATAAGCTTGTAATTTATGACAACATAAACTATAAATTCATATATAAAATATATCATACAAATTACTTTTAAATAGGCTCTTTGTTGCAGTGTTATGTATAGATTATTTCCTTAGTACATTTCATTAGTACTGTATAAGTTATATACATGTATTTTGCTGGGAGGGGGGGATATCTTCACGAGTCAGTCTTCATAAAATTTCCCTTTCCAATATTTGTCTATTCATAGTTAAAGAAACATTACTAAAATTCTAAAATTAAACTCTTGCTAACTTCCCAATCTAGTGATAAAATCACAAAGAAATTATGTATGTGAAATAAATAGCTTATACAGTAAAACTCAACAAAAGTCAGATGTTTTATAATCTAATACCCAAGCCTAAGCCAGTATGTGACCTTCCCTTATCACTTCACAAAAACTGAACTACACCTTTTGAAAATTAAAACTCAACATTGTCGAAGACAACATTATCCCGTGGTACCAGCTTTGGGGAGCTGGGCTTGGCCTCATGGGTGAGCGAGGGGGGAGAAGGAATGTACTCCCATGGCACCTTAACAACATAAGGAGCAACCTGAGACGTTTCTCCCTCACAGACGAGCTCCAGCTTGATCTCTGATCAGTCGAAGAACAATGGATCTTTTTGAACCCAGCTTCCTATCACAGAAACAGGAAAAAGTAAAGTGATCAAACAATGAGTGAATGCAAAGGAAATCTATGATTACTGAAACTAGAGAAAGACAATAGACTGTAATTGCTTCAGTATGAATCAAACACTAATCTCTGACTCACTACGTATTGCATCGATTGTTATCGTGATGGCTGCTTCGAAAGCAGCAGAGAAGACAACCAAGAAGAAATCGGCTGAGCATTCACCGACTCAGGTGATGGTCCTTTAGTTTCTCGCAGTAGAATTGCACCTAATATACATTACAAATACACTTAAGTACATCAAAAATGCAGATATCAAATTTCATTTAAAGGACTGAGGAGATACAGGTACCTAAATAAACTTGCTCCAGGGTGCATGTTGTTCATCATCTAGTTTGAACCAACATTGAGTGATTCTCAAGTATCCATACAATAATAATATTGTCTATAAAGGATGTTAATTTGAATGCGAACGAGACTGAATATTGATATTTCATGATTATGCAGATCAAGTCTGTGTACATCTGGCAGGAAAATACCAAAGCAGTATACTGACTACTTAAATATTGTTTTGAATTTTTATGTAGTTACTGTACAAATACAGCGCCCCCCCCCCCCCCCGAAATCAGGGCTCCAGAACTTTTTTCAAAAATCTTTATTATTTACTTTACTTTTCAGCGTAATCATCCAGCATGCCTGCAGCCTGCGGATGAAAGCCAACATGCATGTACACGTATTACCGGTACCGGGTACGCAAAGATACGACACCCCTTGCCTCATGCATTAAAACTAAAAAAAAAGCATGACCACTGGAGCTGGCGCAGGGGGAAAAAAAATCATTCCCCCCCACTATAAAAAAAAAGTCCCAACGCCTATGGGTATAGCACTGTAGGTAAGGTCAATATGATGATATATTCATAACAATGTGTCAATGTGATGTTCATATCTAATCAGATGAGATATTGTCAATGACAATATATTAGAATGGTCCATCATCACACACATTTGAAAAGCTAACTGTGTGTCAAAGTTAGGGATCAAACACTTACAAAATGATTGGTAGCGATTCGGAATATTATAATAAGACAAGATGACCTGCAAATGCGTCGTAATACATAAAAGTGAATTTTTAATATTTTTTAAAAGTTGTGTTGGTGGTTTTTGACGCGTACACTACGCGCATAGTACGGCATGGGACCACGCTCACATCGAATGCGAACGGAAACTCACCTGCACGTCGCCCCAACGGCACCGGCGTACTCCAGATGCGTGTCCCGATCAAAACACGATTATGCTGCTTTTAAACTCAGTTGAAGATCACTCTAATCAAGATTATTTCTCCGAATCAACTAAAACAATCAGATAAAGCCATCGGTAATATCGTACTGTATAAGAGGTACGAAGAATTATACTTCAGCGTCACATGGATGTTCAAAAATTGACTAAAAACGGTCACGACGTCAAAAACGATGGAAACTCTGTTTATTTGTTGCCGAACTTCAGACACACGTAAAAAAAGTTCTACCCAATTAGACTTGCAAACTGAATGGCCAATTTGAAGAGAAAATCATAAATATCAAAATTATATCAATGATTTTCAGCAAAAAACTTTGAATAATTTTTAATCAATCAACAAAAAAACCCTTAAATTTTTTGAAGATCAAATTGATAGGAAACAGGAATTTTTGAATGACTTTTTTGAATGTTTGGATTGATATTTTATTCATGAAATTGGCATTGTTAGAATGAGTATGACACGAGGAAGATATTGGCGATTATTTCAGATCAAACATTTGATTGGCTGATCGACGAGGGGGAAATGTTTATGCATGATAAGAGAGAGACGGTAAGCGCATGAAAATGTGGAATTTGGGGTGACAAAATGGCCGCGCGCGGCTTGTGGCCGGTGAAGTGAGTACTTTTCTAGCTAGCTCGCCACGTTCACTAGCTGTCTGACCGACGCCGACGTACGTCATGAGTGCCCCAGTCCAAAGTCAGGTACACATCTTATCTCGACTCGTTTGCTCTTTTGTTCTTTCGTATCGATTTGCCTAAGTGCTGATCAAATATTTCCGTATGTGCTAAAACAAAAACACTAAAATAACAGACGTTTGTTTGCTTGCTTGCTGGGTCACCCGATGGGTCGTCCGTGCGATCGAAATGTGTAATTTGTAGTCCCATCGATATGAATTCCTGTCGGTTTTGACGTGACTTCACTGCTTAGGTCTTGTGTAGTAAATTTACTAGATTCTGGAGTGGTCTAGTAGAACCTGCCTGGATGAAGAAGCTAGAGTCAAGAGACCGTAATTCACCCACAACTAAGAAGGGTAGATTTAGTCAGTCATGATCATGTCATGAGCGTGCATTTATCAAAGGCTTAATATTTAGGCCTACATTAATTTAATCGTGAGTCTTTTCGAATGGTAGGGTCCTAATTCTTACTCGACCAAACGAGACTAAAGAGTAAACTGTGCAGTGTCCCTAATTTAAACTGGAGTCTATTAATAATAATATAAAAATTAACATCTCAACATACCTTGTCCTTATTTGATAACATTTCCGAACACTCATGATGTAATTTACAGGGGTGAATTAGAAGCAAGTCGGTTATCTGGAAACTTTTTTTTTTTTAATACCGCTGTTGAATTGGATGTCACTTAAAACAGCAAACGACACACATACACCGGCGTACACAGCGAGCACTGTCTGAAAGTGAAACTTAGAATTAAATTAGTCATGTAATTTTGCGCCAATACTGTATAAGCTGTTTTGAATGTACAGATATTTTTGTGAATGACTCATGAGGTGGTCATGGACATTTTTGTGAGATGTTGTTTTGGGGAATTGACACCAAGTCCAAGGGCAAGGATCCGAGCGCATGGCAACATTTTTGCATGTTAAATTCACGCACCAACACTGTTTCGGGAAATACACAAAAATTAAACCCAAGTGGAAAAAAACAACAAATAGCTTAACAGTATGAATGAGGGTATCATGTCTTTGAATAGGACTACAAATACTAGGGCAATGGTATAGTTGGGCAGGGGCGGATCCAGGAATTCCGTAAAGAGGGGGCGTGTTTACAAAATTAAAGGGGGGGCGCACGCACCCCTCCCCCCATTTTTTTCTTTTTATTTCTTTTGTTTCAACAAAAAATAAAGGGGGGGGGGGGTGTGCGCCGGTTGTGGTCCTCCCTGGATCCGCCCCTGGTTGGGTGTAGCAAGGAGGTATGAGAGAACAGACCTCGGGTGTTGGATGTCCAGCACTTCGACACCCTAAACTTCTCTAAAGATTTTTCAGTCAATAGATAACTTTACTTAAAACATACAATTTGCCGAGAAATTGTACTCACATGTAAAGAAAATAACTCTGAATTCACAAGCGTGCATTGAAAATGTAATTTGCGGTACATGCTTCGAACGCGTGGGTTGGTATTTTGACGTGCTCAGTTGCGCCATATTTTTAGACCAGCAACCCTACCCTCTGTTGACAATACGTGTGAAATGCATGTAATGCTTTTCCTATGTGCATATTATCCACGGTATCATTGTTTTGCTGTTGATCTTGTTTGTTATCAGGTTTTTCAGTAATATTTTGACATCTTCAAATCCCCAGTGAAGAATACAAAACCACTGTGCATAGTCGCATGCATGAAACTTCATTCAATGCTATAAATAGAGGGGTGCCTGTTTCAGTGTACAGTGTCGTGTTGGACACACTATACCGATTATTATGGCTAGTCAAATGTGTCATCAGGGCGATGTATCATGTCAGTGTTTGGGGATAAAAGAAATAAAATACACAGAAGGGGCAATACATCAGCATGATCAGGATGAAGACAAGAAGGATAAACCATAAGCATTAATGCACTTTCATACCCATGTTATATCTCGGATTCCCAACCAAATTGCGCCAAAATCACAGAATGTGTAGCTTATTTCCAACCACTCGCTTTTAATTCAAACCAAAACAGTCACCAGGAAGCGTTGATGTTAATGTCAACTTTCATGTCATCACTCGGAACAAGTCACTTCTTCGCAAGCGATTGTGATGAATGCTGCCTGCCAACTGAAATTGAAGTTTCAAGCAACCAGAAGCAAAATCATCAATGTACAATGGCAGGTTGAATGAAGTCTGATGAGAAATACCGTTCCTAGATTACACAAGACCACAGACTGACTGACTGACATACTGACATACTGACAAACAAACAGACAAACACACACACACACACACACACACACACACAATAAACAACTTCTTTCAACTTGTCACAATCATTGCACCTTGATTTTTAGCCCCCGCGTTGAGTCTGCTCGCATGATATTAGACGGCTAATTTCAGTTTTAGCTTGTGCGGGCACCGCACGCCGTGATCTCTTGCGAAGAGTGAATTTATTTTGAGCGACAGCTTGGAAGTAGACATCAATGTTGACACTCTCTGATGGCCGCTTTGATTCAAATTCACGCGAGTGATTGTAAACTGCTATTTATGTATGTACATTGTATATCCTGTGATTTTGATACAATTTGGTTCAGTAGAATTTTGAGATATGTGGATATGAAAGTACACTAGGGCCTGAACTTTTTTTGTTCACTGTCAAGTTATCTACTCTAGCTCTAGCTAGATGATCTACACTGGTTAGTGCATATATTCCATTTTAACGAGAAGTTTATTTTGTCATTTCTGATGCCATAGTTCAGATCTACACAATTGTAAATGTTGCCAGAAAAATGCCCTACCCGCTTGTATTCCTGGTTTGCACTGTTAGAGGGTGGTACAGTATTGGTGGAGATGAGAATTGGGCTTTTAACTTTTTGCGAGATACCAAGAAAACACTTGTGATATGGTACAAAGTATCCCATTTCAAGAAGAACTCAAAGTTTATTTGATGAAAATCGGGTTGGGAATGACTGAAACATCCAAAAACAAAGTAAAACAAAGCAATCGTAATAAAGTGTGGATCCCACACTTTATTAAAATTGCTCTTTTTTGAATATCTCAGCTATTTCAAAACCAATTTTTATCAAATAAACATTAAATTCCTCATAGAATTACATGCTCTTTCATATTTCATAAGAGGTTTCTCATTATCTCACAAAAAAATGTTAGAAACCTGAAATTAGGTCTCAAACAAAACTGTGCGATCCCTTTAAATCTAATATTGTAGAAAAATTGATGTTATGTGTGAATTTAGTTGTTATAGTTATAGTTAAATATAAGTCTCAATAGATTACCCAGATTTACCCTTTTCCCTCTAACATTTCTGTGACATTCACATAAATGTACAAACAAACCGAGGTGAAAGGAAACATTTTACACAAAATAATGTAAGAATGGGAGCAAGCCTGTGAGCTCAGAAACTGCACACAGCTTATCTTTCATACTCCACCTGCAAGCAAAATTATAAGTAAAACATGAACTTCAAGCATCTGAGAGAAGAGCATTTTATTATACAATTGTAAATATCAACAATGCTATGAGAACATGGATTCTTTTCAGGTATTGGTAGCATAGTGGACATTTTGAATTTGATATTTTGTACCATTATGTACATTGTACATAATATGTTGTGCTGGTTATTGTGTCAGTTGCCCAGCCATTTTATCTTACTCTGTCGTGCATCTGTGTTGCTAGAATGTCAATAGAGAGAAAATGATTACCTCACAAAGATTTTCACCATGATGCACCATTGCTGAATATGGACTAGACCTTGTGCTATTTTGGTGAATGTACCTACGGTACTTTGTAAATTACTTTTGTCTTGTTTTGTTTCATTGATTTTTTTTTTTTTTTTAATCACAAGGACTTTGACAAGAAGTCAGACACAAACCAGATCTACATACGTATACGTTTAGGCATGAATTATGTATGTGTTATTACACAAATTATCTATGGCAATCCGTAAGTTGTTGTCTTTTTTTTTTTTTTTTGAGTATGTGTATTTTTGCACAAATTCTATAGGTCAGACAGACACATGGTAAAGGCAGAAGGAAAAGAATAGAATTGAATTGATGCTGTTTTATTGTCCCAATTAATATTTTAGTAGTACTTATGTGTAATTGGACTTGCCCATAGCCATTGATATATCATCATTAGGTAATTAGTTAAAAGAGATTTTATGATTGTCAGTGGGTTTCGAAACTTGTTTATGTTTGTTGTTGAGTGAAGTCAGTTTTTGATATTTTACTCATTTCAGAGCAATGGCTATGAAGGAAGTTAGGTGAGCAGATGATATAATAAAGCAGGTTATAGTCTGAGATAATCTCACAAGTATTTTAACCCATTGAAGACTAGTCCCAAGTATAAATGGGCAGGTGTCTATGGGAAATGCGTATCATACCAAAACCAGCCCGTCCTTAATGGCTTAATAGCACTTAGTATTTGTAAAACTGACATTTCCTTGTTGAAAGCCTGAGCTTCAAAATATTTTCAGATGTGGAAAAAAGGACAAATGTTTGGAGCTTTAGCATTTTTGAGCTGCAAGTGGTGTGATCTATTGCATACTAAGTGTGATATCTTGGCTAATTCTGACATTGTATACATGTATCAGGGCTCGACCCTAACTTTTTCTCTGGTGACCTTTTCAGGCCGCTGAAATCTTTAGCTTTGACATTCTGGTAACCCAAAAAGGAAATGTTGTGCCCCAAATTGAGGAATTCTTAAGAATCTTCTTATTGGAACCAGAAGTAAAAGAGAAGTGGATTCTGTGTTAAAAAGGTGATTTCAGATTCAAGTTTGTTCACAGTGGATCCGAGCCCCGCAATTTTGTCTGTTTACACTGCAGGGCTCAGCCGCGCTTTTAATTCAAACCTTTCAATATTTTGTCGTAGTGGCGCTCTGCTTGTAAACAAACGCAATTTGGTATAGTCTGGTTTTCAGACCCTTTGCCAATTGAATTCTGTGGCGACGAAGTCGCCGTTCGGGCAAAGGCCTTTGCCGAAGGAAAAATCCTTTGCAGGACAAAACCACCTTAAACTATACTAGTTTTCGACGTTGAGGGGGTTAATAATATCCTGAATAGCGAAATAGTACGGGCAGAGGGTCTGGAAGCCAGACTAAAATTGCCCGCGCATTTGGCCCAGTTTGCATTTACACTGAGAAAAAGCGGGGCTCGGCCGCGGCCGAGACCACCTCCAGAGCAAGGCCAAATGCGAGGCCAATTTTGGCCCCGCATTTGGCCTTTTGCACGTTTACACCGAAATGAAGGCGGGCTCGGCCATGGCCACGCCGCGGCTGAGCCTTGCACTGTAAACGGGGTCTAAGTTGCTTTGACAAAAGACAATACTTCTATTAAAGCATAGACCTACTACACATGGACTAGAAATGGAGGTCTTTCTTTGATCCCATCATCACCGCTGCCACCCGATTACATGTATTGTACATGTTTACTTGTATGTGCATCTTAATGAGTACATTCAGGTGCTTTTGATTATGACGATTGTGCAATCGTGCGTCGTCATTGACAAAAGAACCATTTCTCTCATTGGGGTCTTATTTTGCTGAGGTGCCTTTTCAGACTCAGCTGCCTTTGAATAAACACCAATGAAAGGGAGCAGCAAACCTGAAAACATGACAGTTTTCCTTTATAAAATTTAAAATTACTGATTCTGGTGGACACTTGTGGACAAGCATGTAACATGGCTTAATGATAGGACATACATGCTATCTACGGTTACTGTCCATGTTCACTCTGGAACAATATATGCGATAAATGGGGAAAATTAGATTACGAATCACAACCAACCTGTCAAACATTATTGCTTTCTCTTATAAAGTATGCGCATTTCGCAAATTAAATTACTGGAGTGATTATTTCCCAATGTACACTACAACTGCACATGCAGTTTTCTTGATTTAAGAGAATTACTATCTTCTGCGCATGTATTTTTTTTATTTCTCAAAGTGTCGTCTTGTTTTTATCTAGGCTGGTTGTCGGCGGTGATGATAAGATCAAAGCAGGAAAGCACACATAAAATGCTTTTGTGAGGCTTTTGACAGAAACAGGTGCATGAATTAATTAACGAGCGATGAACGTCCATGTCATTGTGTATGCATCATTCCTGAAATACAACATATGTACCAAGCCAACTGTAATCGCTGTCCCCTTCACTATATTTGGCAGCAGTTGTTTAAAGTATGAAGAATATACAGTGTAGGACACTGTGAAAAAGATTAGTACAAATTTTACTTCTTTCACTGTAAAATGCTACTAAACATGTATGCAGAAATATTAATTAGCCAATTTACTTAATTTGAAAGAGTGCTAAACCTTGTGAACAATATTATGCACTTGGATGTGTCCAACATGGTTATATGTTAACTCTTTATGAGATATATTGTATTATATACCTCATTTCTAGAATCCTCTCATCTGATTGGTTAAAAGGGGAGTCATGAAAATAACTGTGCCCTATTTTTGAGTTACTGTGACCGGGGCCCGGGCACAGTTAGTAAATAGGTTTTAGAGACAGTCGCGACCCCGTACACGTAGATCGCTCATATGTACGCACCAATGATACGACCGCCGCGCATTCAATCAGCGTGCTGTAAAAGAGACTAGCGGACTGGTTTGGAGACAATCGCAACCGAACCCCGTAGTACACGTAACGTACACTGTACACATCACTGTACGCACCAGTAATACGACCGCCGCGCTGTCGATCAGCATTGATTACGAGTGCTGTAAAAGAGACTAGAATCTATATTTTCGGTATCTATATTTCGGAATCTATATTTTCGGTATATAAAACAAATAATAACTGCTTGACATTCGGGTCACAGTTAAAATTATGGGCCCTCGGTGATGTGAAAACCGTAACCATGCCCTCAGCTTCGCTTCGGGCATAGTTACGGTTTTCACATCACCTTGGGCCCATAATTTTAACTGTGCCCTCATAAGCAGTCATTATTTGTATACTAATACTCCTTGTCCAGTCCAGGGATATTGATAACAAAGAGATTTGAAGAAAAACTTAGTTGTTCTGTAGAAGATTATCACCAAGTTCCATACAGGATTTCAAAATTTCCCATGAAATATAGCTTAAACTTGTTAAAAGCAAGAACCTCTTCCTTGGTCTTCATATCCAAGCTCTATGGAAGAGTGGCTTGGAGCATTGAACTAAAAGCCAGTGAAATGCTAATGCCCCTGTCACATAGACATCCCTGATCACTCCGGACCTCAGATCCGGGGTGATCCGGGGAGAGATCTGTGTTGACGCTTTGGACATCATTGAACATTTGTGCATGTCTGTGTAGATCCAGGGACATCCGGTAGGCCAACACGGCAACTTTTGGAGGTCAAAAACATCTGGCATCATCCAGGAATTGCCATGTTGGCAGAGCAATCAGGGGTGGTCCGTGTGGCTGCTGTGTAGCTGACGTGTTGATCCGTGTAGATGCCGTGTTTGTCCGTGTAGACGCCGCACTCTTGTGGCCTTATCCATGTAGCTGCCGTGTTGATATCGTGTGTACAGTCATACCAACGCTCGTCGACACTCCATCGAGGTCAAAACTATCCCGGATCTCTCCGGATCTCCCCGCACCTCCCCGGATCACCGTGTAGATCCTTGAGCATCTGTGTTTATATGTGACTGGGGCATTGGTTAAACATTCAGTTGTCATGCTATAGAGCCTTTGCATTAATCTGCACAAATTGCAGAGATTCCACTCCTTCTAGACACCTCCTGGTTAATGGAAGATTTAGGTGTGGTCAGATATCCAAGTATTATTGCCTCAATTATTGTTGAGGCCGGGCACACCTCCAAGCAAGCTTTGGCTTTGTTAAACTTTGTCAGGGATATGCAGATTTGAATGGAAAATGAAAATGGTTCATTTCTTTCACAGTGGCTTCTGTTTGGGACTGTGGTGTGCTGTTGCACTTGAGTGGATTGGTATGATACCTTAAGAATTTAGAGGGAAGTGACTGAATCTCCTTTCTGCAAGACGTTCGAAGGAATGCCAAAAAAAAAGTTTTGAGGTGAAGAAGACAGCTGAATGAGAATGTGTCATTTCAGGTATTTAGTTCCCCTTCTAGATTCAGTGTGATAGTCCTCAGGACAAAAGATTAAATCAGCAGGTGCTGCAAATTATGAATATGTTTGAATGTTTTCTCCTCTGTTTTTTCCTCCTGAAAGTTCTTCAATGAGCATTCGCTTTTTCAGTGCATGGAGTTCCGAGTCATCTAGCACTCCAGCGTGACTTTGGTATGACTGGCTGCAAAAAAATGAGAAGTGTTAGTCAGATGCTGACACACTAGGTATTTCAGTTACACTCTCACAGGACTGACTACAAGCAAGTGCACATGGGGTGCAAACAGGTTGACTTTGGGCATGCGCTCTTCCTACGAAATGTTGTGGAAGGCGATGTAGGTGAATTCTCGAAGGTATGGAAAAGATTTCTGTGCATGTATTTTACCTTCCACATTTAATACAGGGGATGTGCATACCTACGAACTGTGAACTTCTCATTTAGATATATCTTTGCCATCAGGATTGAAATTACCCAGGAATAGAAGTGGGTATGTTAATTTTTAACTCTGAGGCTGGGAATCATACAGTAAAATTCGACTGTATTTCTGGATCACTCTTGATTTAAAATGCATTCATGGCTGCTTACAGTGTTGATTAGAGGATTTGTAATTGCAAACAGTGGATACTGTATTTGATTAAAGCAAGTGCGTTACAATTAGCTGGTGCTTGCGGGTGCTGTCTGGCTTGGGGTGGAAGAAAATTAGCAAAAACAAACGTGTTGTATTTGAGTCTGCAAAATACTGTTTCATCATACTTTTAATTTCAAATGTCTCTGCACTCTTTATGGAACATTAGAAATATTGTGTTGCTCATAAACAGTGCGCTCCGATATGAGACATGATACAAGGAAAATGGATTTTCTGATAACTTTCTCTGTTGAGACTCTGTCTTTCCGAATGTTCAATATCTACTCATTGAACTTTACAAACCTTTTGATCCAGCTGAGATACACAAAGCATGCACAATGGCAGCCATCTTGTACCAGCTCTGGGCAGAGTCAGTGAGATCATGGCAAGATCAGCACGAAACTAACTCCTTGCTTGAGACATGGAGTTGTAGGTCCATGCTTGAGAGAACTCGTACCAGGGTTTGAGGGTGGGGCAGATGGGGGTCAGAAAGGGGTCAGGTTGGGGTTGATGTAGGATGAGACAGGCGGGCATTGAAATAAGATAACAGCATTCTTGGTGTAAGCCATCTTGCACCAGTCTCCTGCCAGCTCTAGTTTGTGTGTGGTTATAGTTTGAGCAAGGAAGTACATGCTAGTACCTCCTTGGTTTGAGTGGACTAAATCTAGTACACTACTCCAATAACTTTGTACATGTGTAAAATTGTATCGTCAGAAACTTTACTGTAAACTCTTGATTTTAACCCTTAAAAAAGGTTCATGACTATGTATGTAAACCATCATTCCACCATTGATACCCTTGAAATGAGTCATATTTGTGAATTTAGCAATAATTAAAGCTTCTCTTATTATGGCCCACTTACACAAAGTGTACCTTTGCCCCATTTACATTGAAAATTTACCATGTACAATGTAACATTAGGCTTTTCCATTAAAGAGGAATCACCATATTAAAAGTTGGCTACAATTGGTAATGTAAAATCAAATATAATGCAAATTGTTTTTTTTTTACTTCTAAAAGCCTGTCACTGTTGATCCTCATTTGCAGGTTTTTGCCAAGCTCAGCTTGTCAGAGGTGCCAAATGTTTGTATTTTTATGTTGTGTTTATGTACATCATAGTAGGCCTAAATGCGTATCAGAACATTATTGCATTTTGAAGTTCAAACTGGTATATCCGCCCACCTACCATTCTTTGAAGTTGTGTGCAATACTCTCTTGTTTAAATTCATTTTCCCAGCCAGCTGTTACGAGAAATACCAGAGTGTTTGCACTATGTACATATTTTGCAGGTAAATACTGAAAGGTTACTGTACCTAACGAAATACAATTTTATATCACGAAGGCATTGATGAGTGTGATAACTTTTGAAAAATATGTGTGATAGCCCATCGGTACTCCAAAGTGGATGTGGCCCAACCTATTTATCTAACCCTGCTGGATAAATATGCAGTCCTCCCAGATTGTGTGCATGTGCAATTTAGACACCACTCCTGAATCAATTGCAAAGTTAAACAAAGCTCCATGCCTGTCCATTGGGACTCCCCAATGCCTGTTGGAATTGCTGCAATATTACGTGAGGATGGCTTCATGCTCCTAAAGGAGAATTATGACCTAGCGCTCGCATGAATATAAAACATCTGCTCCAGCGACGTTTGGTCTCATTTCAAAGAAGGATGAGGCAAAGAGTGGGCAGTTTGAACGTCACCACTTCTTGGCCACATGGATAGTTACAGTATACAGAGCGAAAAGTTGCGTTGTCTGACAAGGCCGGAATTTGACTACTTTTTAAGCCTAGACTCTGCAGACTGTGATGTGAGTCAGAATGTTTCATTTTTATATTTTTTTTTCTTATTTCAATAATAGGCAAATCCTGTAAAACTCTCCAAGAACTATTGTAATTTTTTAAGTAGAAAAACAAATTACATAATTATTACACACAGGACTGACAAGTCTTCTGGAAAGGATGTGTAGGGAGTGTCATGTTTACTGTAACCCTGCCATTTATCCAAAGACAACCCCCCCCCCCCCCCCCCTTTAGCCGAATGGTGCATCGGGAGCATGCTGGCTCTCAGATATTTTTTTCTTGTTAATAAAAGCAAAAATAGTAGTAATAATGACAACGATGAAAAAAATGATGATGATCTTTATAGCATAATGATAATTGTATTTACAGCATAACTATAGTAATGCCACCAATTGTAAAAGAAGAGTCAAAGTTGAAAGAGAAGAAAAAGATGAAAGGAAGATAGAAGAAAAGAAATGGTGTTAGTTAAACTTTCTTTATATTCTTTATGCTCATGCCTGCACTATTGTGCAAAATTGGATGGGAAAATTATTTTTCTTTTCTGAAAGAGCAATTCTTGCGTATGTTTCTTCAAGATTGGAATCATAAAATGAATTGGAAATTGTCTTAATTGCTGTTTTCCTTGAACATTTTTTTCCTCAAACGGTGTGATTAGGTACATGTATGTCTTAAAGTTCCCATTTCATTACATAAAACCTTTGCACACTCTCCACTTTCTACTATAATAACCGTTGAGAGGATATTACTATTGCTTTGTAAGAACTGTAGTATACATCATGAAGAGAATGTACCTTTTAAATTTGCAAACTTTCAGCCTAATCTGATAACTTTGTAGTGGTTTGCTCTTTAGTTTTGAATGAAAGACCCTTTAAACCGTAAAGCCTCATTTCTCAGTAAACACTTTTTCAAAAGTTGTACATTCTTTCCATTATTTAGATGGGTTGAATTAGTATGGGTTAACTTATCCTATATCGTCTTAAAGCTTAGAGTCTGCGCTTTCTGAATCCATGTCTGGCAACCTTTTGGTGGTTTTGTGATGCAGGGTCACATTGTTGATTAAAAAATGCATTTCCCGCTGCATTTATCATGTTGTACTGATCCTACTCTGTGAGAAGTACTGACAGGTCTTCTCATACCAT
The DNA here is from genome assembly GCF_964275005.1 of Diadema setosum. Classification (NCBI taxonomy): domain Eukaryota; kingdom Metazoa; phylum Echinodermata; class Echinoidea; order Diadematoida; family Diadematidae; genus Diadema; species Diadema setosum. The sequence goes on along the minus strand of NC_092685.1, from coordinate 16,445,739 downwards.
GTTGACAGAAAAGCAAAGAATTCTTTTCTTCTTCATCCCTGCTAAATATTTTTAATCCTTGATCTGCTGTGATGGCCATCTATCCAGTCCTTAGCCCTATTGAATGGACCTTGAATGTCATGCAACATGAAAGATCAGGGCCCCATTTCATAACAAAGTTGCTGTGATGGCAACTCTTGTTGGAATGGTGCAATGCAATTGTCCTGATAACAACAGGGAGGTGAAAGAGCTCCCTGGTAACAACAAGAATCCAACTTATCCTGACTGGCTGTTGCTACCAGAAGTTGCTATTCTACAAAGAGTTGCTATCCTAACATCTTTTATAAAATTGGGCCCAGGAGTATTATAAAGAGGAGAATGGGGGTTTAAATGGAGGGTTGTATCAGGAGAATGACATTTCTTTTGGGCCAGAGTGGCCATTCTAATACTACCTAAGTAGACATGAAACCTACAGGTCTCTATTTGAGCTTTCAGTCTAATAACATAATATCTTTCTTTTCCCCAAAATATTTGTACCAGTTCTACTTTCTTGCTCACGCTGTTGAAATGTCATAGTCATTGAAATGAGATCTACTGTATGTTTCCTTGGGGCTGGGACCAAAGTGGGGGCAAGTTTTCTCATTTTGATCTTCTTTTTGAAAACACATGGTCAAATTTTCTACAAAAATAGCAGGTATTATTACCAGTATATATACAAAATACAAATGGAACCCTTGCCCTCATGGAGATCCGTAAAAGCTCCCCAAGTTTGGCAAGTTCTTCTTGGGTAATAGTCTGCAAAAATGTGTAGAATGTGAACTTGCAATACTCGGATACGTGCTAGACCCCACTGTCTCTTGTTTGTAATTTCTGGAAGAGCAAATATTCTTTCATATAATGTTGGGATCACTAAACAAATGAAAAATTCTCTTTTTTGTAGTTTTGTTAAACACTTTTTTTTTGGGGGGGGGGGGGAGGGGTCTGATGCAGGTTTTGTCTGATTTACAAATTTGGATCACAAAAATTCCTTTACACTCTCTCCACTTTTATCTCTAATAACTTTTGAAAGGATGATGTCATTCTATTGAAAGTTTGATTACACTGGTAAGTCATGGATAGAATGTATTCAACTAGTGCACAAAATTTCAGGATAATCTAATAATTACTTCATAGCGATTGCTGTGGAGTTTTATATCCTGTTTGTTTTTGGTTTTTAGCTCACCTGAGCCAAAGGCTCAAGTGAGCTATTGCGATCGCCCTTCGTCCGGCGTCCGTCGTGCGTCGTGCCTAAACTTTTTACATTTTCATCTTCTTCTTGAAAACCCCAAGACCGATTTTCATCAAACTTGGCAGGTAGCATCCCTAGGGGGTTAGGAATGCAATTTGTTAAAATGGGCACCATGCCCCACCCAGGGGGCCCCCAGGGGGGCCCAAACCCCCAAAATTAAGGAATCTGTAAAAATCTTCTTCTCTAGAACCAGAAGTGATAGAGCTAAGTTAATACTATGAGTTAGTACATTGATGACTGTAGTTTCAAATTTGTTCATGGCAGAATCAGGGGTGCCCCCCTTGGGACCCAGGGGAGGGGGGTGGGGAGGGGTCCTAATGGGGCCTAAATTGTACATTTTCATCTTCTTCTTGAGAACCCCATGACCAATTTTCACCAAACTTGGCAGGTAGCATCTCTAGGGGGTTAGGATCTCAATTTGTTAAAATGGGCACCATGCCCCACCCAGGGGCCCCAGGGGGCCCAAACCCCCCAAAATGAAGGAATCTTTAAAAATCTTCTCTAGAATCAGAAGTTATAGAGCTAAGATAATACTATGAGTGAGTACATTAATGACTTGTAGTTTGTTCATAGCAGATGCAGGGGTGCCCCTCTTGGGGGCAGGGGGGGGGGGGGGGTGTTGGGAAGGTCCAAATGGGGACCTGAATTGTACATTTTCATCTTCTTCCTGAAACCTCATGATGGATATTCGTCAAACTTGGCAGGTAGCATCCCTAGGGGGGTCAGGATCTCAATTTATCAAAATGGGCACCATGCCCCACCCAGAGGGCCCCAGGGAGCCCCAATCCCCCCAAATTAAGGAATCTTAAAAAATGTGGGCCCTTATTGTACATTTTCATCTTCTACTTGAGAATGCCTGGTCAAATTTTAGTAGAGCTGTGAATAATTTAGATTAGTGACTGTGTGAAAGGTGAACTTGCGATACTCAGGTGAGCGCTAGACCCGCAGGTCTCTTGTTTTTTGTCTTTTTTATGTGTCATTCATTGCACAGAGCATCACAGGGTGAGATAAAGCACTTGAATAAACCCTAAACTTTAAAGCCTCTTTTCTCAGTAAACACCTTTCCAGAGGGTATACTTTCTTTCCATTATGTAGATCCATGGGTTAAGAACTTCATTTTGTGGAGTTTCATGTATATCATCACTGGGGCGACAAGACCCCATATCTACAAAATGTCAAATGTTCCGGAGAGCAAAAAAACAAACAAAAAACATGGCAGCCAAAGCACTGTATCAAATGGGAAAGCCTTTCCTTTGACATGCCGTTGTGGCTGCATTTTGGGGGTAAGACAGCTAGGATTTGGACAGGACATCACTTAACTGTTTATCTGACCATTAGTAAAAAAAAAAAAAAAAAAAGTCATTTTCACCGAAATTTCAGATACGAGGGTCATTTTAGAACTCAGAGTCTGCTCTTTTAGACATGTCTGGCAACTTTTTGGTGGATTTGTGATGCAGCCTGCTGGGTCACAGATATTTTCACTCAACATCCAACTGGCCTTCCTTCATCTTCCTAACATAATCATAATATGGGACTAAGGGTCCTTCAGACACTGAACGAATATAAACTTGAAGAATTTTATTTTTTTTTTAACTCTGCTATTTACATGTAAGTCTTATTTTGATATCAACATTCCACCAGAACTGACCAGACGTACTCCAGAAATGACACTAAGGATATTAAACAGACAGCGCTTGATCTGGAGACTCAAAGTCATGATATTTTTGGTCCAGCGTCATACACTGTCACAGAGAACATGCATCAGCTGCAATCATTTGCAGATAGTTTATGTTAATTTAGCATTAAAGTGTATCCCTCACACATCCCTGGTTTAAGACATTGCAATGCTCCCAACACACCCTTGTCATTACATTGTACCATTATTGTTTTTATTTACAAGAAAAAGTATGAAAACCAGCACGCTGCCGACACACCCTTTTGTTGAACTCAGAGTATTTTGAGGAATGGTGGGGCTCCAGTCTACATGTGACACAATGTGACACAGTGCTACTGATCCTTTCAAATAAGATTAAATAGGGGAATGAGATTCGTCTCAATCTATGAATTTGCATGATTTATGATGGGCTCACAAAGAAAGTGATTTTCTTATGCTGCGTTTACACCATGTTCCTCGCGCCCACGGCAGTCACATTTCAGGCCACAGTGGACAAAACGGGATGGACGTGAGACACTGCGGTGAAACAATAGGCAAAAATGACAGGCCATGATTGCCATGGATGCCGTGTCAGATTTTTAAACTGTCAAAAATTTGCCACGACAGTCCCGATGCCAATGAGAAACCTTGTATGCCGTTATGAAATGGGGTGAATGCAACAAAAGGTGACGTAATAGGCTGTAACAAAACTTGGAGGTGATTCGTAGCAGACCACAACGGAAAATATTGATAGTCTTTAGCCTGACCAGATGCTGTGAGAACAGCATCTGATAGCTGCTTATGTTCACCGGGGTGAGGACTGGAACGAACAAGACCAAAATACGAAGAGGGGGGAAAACAGGAGAATGTCTTATATATCTACCCACGGCGCATTACGTTTCAGACAAACGGGGCTGCCGTGGCCACCAGGAATGTGGTGTAAACGCAGCATTAAGGAATTCTTGAGGTGCGAGTTTTATGCCTAATGCAGGAGATTTGCTAGGTCTGATGTAGCACAAGGTTATCCCTCTAATTGATAGCTCTTTGGCATATTCCCATTTATGATGAGTGACTGTTGGCAGCCCTGAAGGTATCAAAATACAGTAACATGAAATTGAATTATCTAGAACTGAAGTATAGTGTAAAAAAGCAGAGTACTACGGGAGTGCTTACCAGTCATGAAAATAGTGGTATTACACAATAGACACTGTGACCCCTCAGTGGCTAGATGAACATTATGGTGTTCAAGTAAGATATAAAATGGCATTGAAGTTTGGTAGGACTGTGCCAAGAACATCAGTGTGATGATACTGCAAACTTTTGTCCAAGTGCTGAAGCAAACATTGATTGCATCACCATGTTTATCAGTAGAAGGCGGGGATAGGGGAGGGCAGGGTTGTCTGCATGTCTGGGGGGTGGGGTTCTTGTGATGTGTGTACTTAGTTCACAATCCGCAGCTACAGGTAAAGTATCATTCCTTTCTTCTATGGGTGAATGAGCGTTCACTCTTTTGAAATGCAGGCCTGATCTGCTTGGAGTTTAGACTTTGCTTAAAGGGTCAGCTGATGCTATATTCTTTTCTTCTATTTCAGTTTAGGCTTGACTTTTTGCAAATTTGAGCAAGGCAGACATGTACAGAGTGGATGTTGACCCTTTGAGGAGCCATGCTATCTCTAGCGGTCAATGTTCACATTGCCTACTCTGGTCCCAAGAAGGAGTTTTTATGATAGTATAGTCCATTCTGTAGCCTTTTGCTTCAATTGGATCATGTGCTTCCTGCATATGCTGTAGGTGCTCACTGGTGTCTGATGCCCCTTCCCAATTTTTTTTTTTTCTCCCCAACTCAAACTTCTTAAAGTACAGACGTAGTAGCTGCATTTATAGACCGGGTCCTAGGGTTAGTGTTTGCTCCATGCTGTCAAGGGAACAAATTTGATGGTCAGGTGGAAATTCTTTGATTTTATAGCTATATCTAGCTTTGTTGTTACATGAAGACTCAATCATGCCCAGCAGTCAGCAAGATGCTTTGGCTTCCATTATGCAGTATGCCCCGTCCCAGGCAAGTATTTTCTTTTCCTTTTGAAATCTCTATTTCATGATGGATTGAGTCACTGAGCCCGTGCAGGTTTGCAAAAGTTCTCATTCGTTAGTGGTTTCAGACCATAACTTTTGTATACGTATGTATGAAGAGCTCAAATAACATACTGTAAAACTTTAAATATTTGTGGAATCTTCTGCAAATTGGAGCAGACAGCCTTTTTTGTGGCATGAAACTTAGTCCAGTCAAAATACGACAAAAAGTGGGTTAACCCACAACTAATTGCAACAGAAACGATTCCACTTGCATATGAACCGGAGGAGCTATTAAAATAACATATTAAAAGTTCCCTAAAATTCGAGTGGTGGATCAGTGTCTAATTTGCATAAATTCAAAATGGCCGCCATACAACCTATTTATGCCTATATCTCGGGATATATAACCCACAGAAAGTAAATTCCGGTGTCTAAACCTATGTTTTATAGGTCAAGGAATACAGATATGTTATCTTTATCAACTTTCAAGCATCCCTTTATATAGTTTTTGCATATATTTGCATATAATTACATACAAAATGGCCGCCATATTGCCTGTACAAGCAGGTATCTTAGTAATGTAGTACAGTCAGGAATAAGTCGCTATATATCTGGACATAAAACCCGCAGAAAATAGATTCTTGTGTCTAAACCTTTTTTTTATGTCAAGTAATACAATCATCATATAAGCAGTAACTTTCAAGCTTCCCTTTATACATTTGCTGCATATATTTGCATTTAATTAAATGCAAAAAAGCCGCCACAATGCCTCTACAGGCTTATATCTCCATTTGTAAAAGGTACCCAGTGTTGGTGTCTGTGGTCTTAATTTTACTGCTGAAAATCACTGATGTAAAATACCTTCCACTCAGGAATAATTACCTATATTTCACTAAAAAATTTGCGTATATTCATACATAAATCTATTCAAATTAAGAGTAGCTTATATCCATAAGCTACTCTACAAAAGTTTCATGAGTTTGGACATTAGATGACGATCTTGTCATATCAGGGTACCATGTCACTCACTCACTTTCTGACTAAAAGACCCAGGGGTCCAGCCCTCATCCGAGCATCTCAAGTTCCCCTTCCTTACATGTTTACAGACTATTACTTGGGAGAAAGGAAATTGGAAGACGTTGGGAAACTGTAGGGCCATATCTGGAAGCCTTTAGGGACCTCCAGGGCCCAGGGAGGCATGATGTCCATAATATGCATGACACTAGCGATAAATGCACTTACAGTACTAAGTTTGTTGTAAATTTGACCATGTGTTTTCAAAAGGAGGATCAAAAATCAAAAGTGGCCTCCAATAATTTGGTCCCAGCCCAAAGGTGGCCGCACCTAGATCAGATTTGAGGTGCCTTTGGGCATTCTGTGGCCGGGGGATGGTTCCCATTTTATATACCAATATTCTACCAGCCAAGTTTGATAACAAATTGAACAGTTTTTTTTTTTTTTTTTTTGAAGATGAAAGAGTGAAAATTGGTACCTATTTGGCACTAGCCCCAAGGAGGTCACCCCTGCATCTGCCATAATAATCTTGAAAGTATGCTAATACACTCACTGATGTATTTACTCGATGCTCTTCTGGTTTTATAAAAGCAGCAACTCTAGATACAGATGGGGACACTAGTGCCCACACGTTTAAAAAAAAAAAAAAAAAAAAAAATATATATATATATATATATATATATATATATATATATATATTGATGACGAAGTAGACTGGTGATGCATTTCAGTCCAACAGTGCTAGTTATTCAGACCAAATTTTCGACGAATATATTTGTCTTCCTGAAGGTCGACAATGGCAATTCTGAAGAAAGACGAATGTATTCGTCGAAAATTTGGTGTGACTAAATGGCACTGCTGGACTGAAATGCATTACCACCCTACTTCGTCATATTTTCTGTACTGGTATCATATATATATATATATATATATATATATTATATATATATATATATATTTATATAATTATATGTGACCCTGCACCTCGAAACAAACAAAAAGTCGCCAGACATGAATTTTTAGTTAAGACCATATTCTGAAAGAGCAGACTTTAAGCTTTAAAATGATGTATGACTCAAATCACATGGACTCTCCTAACCTATCTATATATTGGAAACAAAGCACAAACTCAGGAAAAGTGTGAACTGAGAAAAGAGGCTCTGAAGTACAGTGTCTATTCAAGCGCTTAATCTTTACCAAACTGTGCTGGCTGTGCGATGAATGGGACAAAAAACAGGAAGTAAACCACCAGAGTAACAACAATGAAGAGATTATCTGATTAAAATGAAATTAAGCATGCCTCATTAACACATTCTGTCCATTGTTAAAGCCAACTTTCAAAGCAGTAGCACTATCCTTTCAAAAGTTATTAGAGTTGAAAGCGAAGAGTGTGGACAAGGTTTTTCAGAAATGAAAAAGGGATTCTAAAGACACACCTAATCACACTATTCTACCAAAAATGTTCGAGATAAACTGCTAAAAAACACACTTTCCTGCCCGTTTTATGATACCAAATTTTAGCATAATGTAAAAGAAGACCCGCTCTTTCAGAAAATATGAAAAAGTCAAGTTCGGCTAGGTTGACCCATTTCATTTATTTTCAGTCCTCATGCAAAATCAGTGTGTGCGACTTTATGTTCGTTTTTAGGTGCACGGTCACATATATAATGTGTAAAATTTTGAAAAGAAGAAAGATAAAACTGCGAAACTATGCAGTCTCCAAGATATTAATCTCTGTACTTTTTACCTAGCTCTGTTATAACTGGTTCTACTTGTGTGTGTGTGTGTGTGTGTGTGTGTGTGTGAGGTTTTTTTTTTATGATAAATTCCTTAATTTGGGGGTTCTGGGACCTTTTGGACATGGCGTCTATTTGAACAACTTGATAGTCTGTCATCCTTGGGATGCTACTTGCCTAGTTTGTTGAAGATCTGTCATTACATGGGGTCTTAAAAGAGAATCTGAAAATGGTTTTTGAAAATGCATGCATGACTGTCGACGGACGCCAGAAGATAAATGATGGCTATTTGCAATATTAGCTTGAACCTTTTTTGCTGTCTTGAACCTTTGGCTAAGATGAATTTAAAATCTAATGAATCAAAGTCATTGGATTTCAAGAAAACTTTCTTCCGTTTCAAGTACATCATTTTCATTTTCTGTCTTGCGATAATACAGATACTTAAGGTATGTAATGTGATCTCTGAAAATATAGATCAATGATAAAAGTGTAAAACATGAAAACTCGCTTACACTCAAAGTGTTCTATACCACAAACTCTGGACTAGGATAGTGTGAAATTGCAGTCGATTAATGTAAAGCAAACAGGATCCCGGCTTCATTTCATACTGACGAAAAGAAGAGTGGTAAATCTCACATTTGTTGTAAACTGTGTTGATGTCTTTCAAGAATGTTATTCATTCCTAGTCACCAATTAGAACAGCATCATCTGACTCCTCAGATATTTTAGAAATACAACATTACAAGTGTCTGATCTATAATGGCCCGCATCTGCCACTGATATGGGTTGTGTGCAGTCAAATCTGTTTGCCCTGCAACTATACACTACCAGTTTGCTAACAGCCTGATGTAACAGATACAACACGAAAAATGGTAAAAGTAACATTTATCAGAATTTATAAGCGTTTTATGAGCTTGAAGCCAATGAGAACGATGCTGTTTGTATTGATCGTCTGATGAATCCAGAGTACTAGGAATAGAAATGTTAAGGCATTTCCTTCTTCTTTTCTTTCTTTTTTTTTTTGTATCTGGCTTTTTTTCTGTAAGTCATTGGGTGAAACCACGCAAAAATATGACAAAATCCACTTCCATACAAATTATCACGGTCATATGTTGCTCATTGATAAACATGCCTTTGCCAAAAGTTTTACAACAAAAGATACAAGTATCGACTAAACACGGCTGCAAATCATCGCAGGTAAGGAAACAGATGTTTGAAAAAAATCTGCTCAATGATTTAAGACCAATTTTGGTGTACCGTAAGCACACTTTGAAAGCTATATGAGATAATATGTTGTTGTTATTTTAAAGATCGAAAGAAGAGAGAGAGAGAGAGAAATGGGGCCCTAGATAATATGACAAGAACATCATATAATATCATAATATGACAAGAACATCATCTAAACAAATGTCCAAACTCATGAAACTTTTGTAGAGTAGCTTATGGATAATCATGATCTTGATGACTTTCCCCTCCCCCCCCCCCCCTTTGGCCTAAAAAAAAGGTATTGCAACATAGACACAAGTATAAGCAGTAAACATGAGGGTAAAATTACACGATATAATACATTAAATATCATGCAATCATAAAAATCTTTTTAACGATTCCTACTACATAATTTGAGACTTTACTGTTGTGTACCTATTGAGCACACTTTGGAAGCTAAGTTGAGATTATAGTTGAATAAAGATATGTTCTATTTGATGCTACTAACAGTTGTTTTCTGTTCTGAGGCTTTATCTCAAGAAAATGTGAGTTTAATGTAGTACAATACTTTTAATCAATGCAAGAATATAAAACTGGGTGTAAGGATAATCGTTAAGGTCGTGAACGGAATTCCAACAATTTTGCCCTTGAAATATTGGATGCATTAATTACAGTACAATTAACGTTCTGTAGCTCGTATTCGTATATCAGAAATTATATGCACGATAAAAATTTGAATAGATTTATGCTTAAATATAGCTATGCAAATTTTGAGTGAGATATAGGTAATTATTCCTGAGTGGAACGTATTCTACATCAGTGATTCTCAGCAGTAAAATTAAGACCACAGACACCATCACTGGGTACCTTTTACAGATAGAGATATAAGCCTGTGGAGTTATAATGGTGGCCAATTTGCATTTAATTAAATGCAAATATATGCAGAAAATGTATAAATTGAAGCTTGAAAGTTACTGCTTGTATCATAATTGTATTTCCTGACCTAAAAACCATAGGTTTAGACACCAGAATCTATTTTCTACAGGTTTTATGTCCAGATATATAGCGACTTAATTCTGAGTGTATACTACATTAATGATATACGAAGATACGGGCTTGCACAGGCAATATGGCGGCCATTTTGTATGTAATTATATGCAAATATATGCAAAAACTATATAAAGGGATGCTTGAAAGTTGATAAAGATAACATATTTGTATTCCTTGACCTAAAAAACATAGGTTTAGACACCGGAATTTACTTTCTGTGGGTTATATATCCCGAGATATAGGCATAAATAGGTTGTATGGCGGCCATTTTGAATTTATGCAAATTAGACACTGATCCACCACTCGAATTTTAGGGAACTTTTAATATGTTATTTTAATAGCTCTTCCGGGTCAAATGCAAGTGGAATCGTTTCTGTTGCAATTAGTTGTGGGTCATTTCATATTTTGACTGGACTAACTTTCAGGAATTACAGATCATAAAAAAAAAAAAAAAAAATCACAAGAATACTCCATTGTATATGTATCAGGTACTTGTAATGCAGGTATTGGTTCAACACCCACTTTAATAGTCAATATGAAACATAAGAAATTGAATGCGTGCTACAGTGTACTATGAAATAAGTGTAGTTTTAAAACAAACGAAAAAAACAATGCACACTGTGAGTATATACGTAGTACAAATTGTAGTAGTTGACTTCCGAAAGTGCTCAGCCAGACCTGAACTGTATTGTACACACATGTGTGCATACTAGTATGTACTGTACGAATTGGAGCAATTCCATTTACTTGGAAGGGAACACTGTTCATTCCTCCCGAGTGTACCTTAAACATGCACTGGAAATGACATACTGCATTGTATTTCTACTAACCTTGCCTCTGCATCAGAGTAGACAAAAACTGCATTTTACTTCTGCAAAGTATTGGTTTGCAAAATTCGCAAAAGTTTCATGCAGGTAAAAATTGTTGGTTTTACAGTACTTAGTACAAAATCATGTGGAGGCATTTGTCCACATGATCAAGTTATGCTCTCTTCTGGGTTTTTATTGATAGTGTTAACAGTTTGACTTAACTAAAACGAATTAGATTAGGAGGTGGAGCTTAAATTAGCTAGACCATTTTTCATCATTTCCTCGATGGTATGTGCATGTATACAAGGGAGCATAATTATAGCATATACACTGAGAATGTGTCATGAGAGTTGAATGATTGATTGGCAGCCTATGGAGTTTACGACGCAGCTGTTGTATGGTGTTTTGTTTGCAGCTCTAGCCATCTGCAAGGAGCCGTTTGTGTGGCCCAAATACGAGAAATGCTAAAAATAACCTCAGCAGTTTATGGGTTAAATATCTGAATGCTATATCACTTTAAACGCATTCAGAATTGCGCATTACCCTGGCACAGTGCATGATTTCAAACAAGTTCTGTCACAAGTGTCGAATGTGTACAGTGTACGTGTCAGGCACATGGCTTCATGACTGGTTAGACTGCTCAAGGGGAACTCGACTGTTTCGGAAGACTGTGGGTGCTTGTACAAGGTGCTTCAGTTTGTGTCCCTGAGGCCATCTCTTTCTTCTTCGCCTTTTTCTTTTTGGTTGTTTATTCCCCAAATTTCACCATTTTCATGGTGATGAGACTTTTTGATGCGGTGAAAGAGGTGTTATCTCACTTTGTAGTGCTGTCTGCCAAGGTATCTTACAGAGAATCTACAGTATGTCCCAAAAAAAGAATTACAATCGGATTTTTGCATTGATAACACCCAATGTGATTAAACTGTCTAAATGCTACTTCAGGGTCTTAAGATATAACATCTTAGCTCTGTTTGCAGAAAACCCCATTCAGTTTGGTTAATCGGTCACAGAGAAATGTGGATTGTTGTAAGGCATGTCATGAGTCTGATTCTTCCAAGTTTAGCACTCCGATGCTCTTGTGTGTGAATACAATAGACAGAACTTGGAGGGAAGAGATTCCTGTCATCCTCTGCAAAATTCCTCACTTCTCTCTGACCACTGAAGCAAATCGAATGGGGTTTTCTGTAAGATGTGGGCAATGAGTTATAGTTACATACCCTGAATTTGTATTTGGATTGATTCACTATTTTCAAAGATATCATTGCAAAGGGTCCTGTTGTAATTTTTTTTTTTTTTTTTTTGGGGGGGGGGGGGACATACGGTACAGTTTTCCCTCTAACCTGCAATTATTATATGCCTATATCCCCTGTGCTGCTTAAATGAACTTCCTGTATGGTACCTAGACCTTGTGTCATAATGAATTCAACTTTTAGCCAATAAGCAATAAGCCAGTTCAGTGCTCATTTGCACATTGTTAAGGAAATTTTTCCTTTCAACGTGGTGAATTTCTGCCTCTAGCAGGCTAACAGGTTTTTATGTTCTCTTTGATGTAGGCCTATGGTAGGCATTGAGTTGCTAATAGTATATGGATCAACTATCAAACCCTACAATCCACTGCTTGACTATTAGTTCCGTGCCACTACATTAATCTTTAGTGAATGTGGGTACTTGTTTAATCATAAGAAAGTACCAGTTCGCAATTAGAAATAATGCAGACCATATTGCCAGTATCTATCTTAGTGTTGATCATGTAGTAAACTCGGGATAAGTGTAAATGCAGTGAAAAATGAGGTTAGATCAATTGATTCTATGCTTCTATGAGATGTGATTGAGATATTTGCTGGATTGTTTACATGTCTGCAACACCACGGAGAAGATGATTAATGGGTGTGTGCAAATTTTGCTAAAAAATGGATACCGGTAATCAAAATTATCCATTTACATTGTGCTTGTAGATGGTTTGTTATTCATTATTCTTACCATATTGCTTTCAATTTGTGATACTGGGTACATGTGTGTAAGTGCTGTGTCACATGTAAGCATTGTAGATCCAAAATTTTGGTAGCTCCATGGTAGATCTAAGTTGAACAGACACCATAGACATACACTATGTCAGCTGTTGTCTATTAAACTTTCATTTTATTGATGTGTGCAGAGCAAACTTAAAGGAAAATTGATGCATGTAATTTGAAATTAATGTCTCTGTCAATAGAGTGATGGATTTACTACATGTTCTCGAGGGTCTAGTACAGTACTGCAAATATAGGATTTGATTGAATGCTGAATGAAGGCAAACATCACAAGTATAATGACATTCATAGCACAAATTTAACAGCCTGTGTTTCCACCATTGATTCACAGACATGTATATGTTATCAAAATACATCTCTTGTTGCTGTACAGTGTTATTTGTAAATTGAAATGTTAGCACATTAACCTCTCTGCGATGCACTTATGTAGGCAATGCATTTATACTGGTAACTTCGGTTTATCTGCTATTATAGTACTAGGAGTCATGCTGTATTTGTTTGTGCTGTGTGTTCTGCTGTATTGTACATTGTAGTATGACATGTTATATTTCTCTCAGTTTTCCCATGTTATGCTACACTTGTATGTTTTGTCATGTTTTGCTATGTTTTGTAAATGTTATACTTTTTTGATGTATTGCTTATGTTAGCACATAGTCAAAACATTGCCCACGAGGAACGGAGTATAAGTTACAGATTTTGAAATACCATACAGTGTAATGTCACTGGCTGCTTCATGGAAACTGCAAATGTAGGTAATGTGTAAGATTTGCAAAACTGCTGTATGGATCAGGACAGTAGTTAATTCTTAATTTCTGGTTACAGCTAAGGTAGCTAAATGCCTTGAGTTTGTGGATGTTTTTGGAACATGGTTGCAAATTTCCACATCCTAACATTTTTTTTTTCTATCTGTGACTCTCTGTATGTCTTTTTCCTATCTCTGCCCCACCCCCCCCCCACCCCCGTCATTCCCCCTCACACTTCATTCCTCTCTATCTGTCTATCTATCTGTCTATCTATCTATCTATCTATCTATCTATCTATCTATCTATCTATCTATGTATCTCTCCATCTATCTGTCTCTCCATCTGTGTCTCTTTCTATCTCCATGCTGTATGTGTTGGTGTGTATGCTTACAGGGGCTGAAGCGAAGTCAGAGCCAGACGGAGTTCCACTCCCAGGCCCGGAAAGATGCAGAGCATCACCTAGCGACGGAGCTGTCCAAGCTCTTGGACACAGCAGCTCCCGATGAGAAAGATGTAAGATACCTTTCAATTTTTCTTCATACTTTTTCCCTTGCACTTGTTGTGGGGCACATATTTTCCCCACAAGTATGGCTTGAAAGTTCACTCCTGTAGGTGTGCAAATTTGGGACTGGCAACGGCCTGTAGGGTATATTTGGGTTTAAGACCTGCTGCTGTGAGTAGGATTTGGCATAGCAAGGTGCAGTGACCACTTGTGATTATAGGTCCCATTCAAAGCACATTTTGAGATTCACAAGGTGATTTTAAAAGTGTAGTTTCATGGGTAGGGTGATACAGCAAGCTGTATAAAGTATGGTTGTGGTTAGGAGAAACAGATTGGTGTGCATATATGTTTTGTTTGTTTGTTTGTTTGTTTTGATTTTTTAAGTACCAAACATGGAGAATATGCCAAACTCTTCTATGATGGCCTAAAAGGTCCCAGATGCCAAATTGCACATCAAATCACACTCCTGCACCAAAGTTATCAACCTGTGCTGAGGCAGCACTTGAATACAGTACAGCAAGAAATTTTGGATTGACTCCAAAAAGTCATTTTCTCTCATATAATTATGAATTTCCGTGCATTGTTGTAGGAAAGCTATGAAGGAATGTTTTGCTTTATGGTGCATGCATATTTACAGCATAAACATTTTATGATACACATAGCTCTTCATTGTAACTGTGTCATCTTAGAAATTCATGAAACTCTTCTGTCAATTTTTTTTAATGCAACTGATTAACAAATTGCCCTACATCGACGTAAATAAGTACGTCGATGTAGGGCAATTTATCTGTCATCTTTATCTATCTTTCTTTTTTTTTTCCCTCTTGCAGTCAATTCAGAAGGAATTTGATGCCTTCCAGCGTCTGTTTGCTCAATTCTTGGAGGAAGCCAGCTCCGGTCCGGCAGTAGAATGGGATGACATCCAACCGCCACCAGGAGATGCGGTAAATTGGTCTTGCTGACAAATTTTCACAGTGTTTCCCAATGTGTGTAGTCAAGTGAGATGATTACTGAAGCTTTGCATCACATCATGTTCTGAATGTTTCTAGACGTTTGTTTTGTTTTGATTTCCATGGTTGCACCATGTGATGGTTGTCCGTCTAAAAAAAGGGGGGGGGGCAGTGATGTGGCTCAGTTGTTAGCATGTCTGCCTTACAATCAAATGACTTGTTTTCGATTCCCATTGAGTCAGACTGAGCAATGTTGTGTGTAATCATACTGTCTGTTTGGTAAAGAGCAAAAGACACTGTTCATCTAAAAGGACACTGAATGGAGGTCCCATATGTGAGGGAGTCACAGCTCACGCACATAAGAAATCCTATGTACTTTGTTCATTCATTCCAAAGAGCAAGGTGCTAACCCGACCATTCACCCACACACCAGAAAACATTGTTCACCCCAGGTTACTTTAATACAATGGTTAGCAAACAATATCTACCAGACGCATTGAACTATGCCAAAAGAAGAAGATTGAAAAGGAGTCACGTCTTTTATTCTTGAACAGTGTTCTAAAACAAAATACAAAAACAAGTTGGATGATGGGGTTTCCCACAGTGTGTAAGGTAGTCTGAGCCACCCATCCTGAGGAGATCTTCATACTTTTTCTCCCCCTCCCCCTATGTTCTTGGCCACAGTGAATTCAAAGTTTGCTTAATAGGCTGATTATACATATTATCTAATGCAATGTACTCTGGACCACTTACTTTGCATACTGTATATGCAGAATATTTTGTGAGGTTTTTATTTTTCTTGAATTTCGTGGGTCAGGTGCTATTCCCCGAAATTAAAGACATGCAAAAATAATGACTTTGATCCCGATATGAATGTGACACACACATATACTTTCTTCGTTCAGTACAGTACTCCATGATCACAAATTTAACCATTCACAAATCGTTGGGAAGTCCGATTCGCGAAAATTTAGACTCGCTGAATATATGGTGTATACAGTATAAGGGCTTCATATGATTACATTTTTGTTGCGAGCGATTGTAGCTCTTCAACTTGATATGATAGGATCATATGGAGTATTTACAAGGGGGAGTTTAATTTATTTCTTTTTATTATTTTAATTGTGAACATAAACATATTCCAATGTATTGTTGACCACTGCAGGTTATTGCATACAACCAGCTGCCCAACTCTGACCCAGCCATGGCCAAGGAGTACCTGGACAAGTTGGTGGTCATCAAGCTCAATGGTGGCCTTGGGACCAGCATGGGCTGTACTGGGCCCAAAAGTGTCATCAGTGTCCGCAACGAACTGACCTTCCTCGACCTGACCGTCAGACAAATTGAGGTGACTTCTCGTGGATTTCTGAGAATTCTTTTGCTTGCCTCTTATATCAAACATGGTATAAAATATGCCTTGAGACCTCGTTGTTATGTCGTCATTTGAAAACAAAATCATAAGCTGTTTGTTTTTTTGGCATTTAGTGTATTTGGACTTGTCTTTTACTGATAGGCAAATCAATATTTTTTTAACTTTACTTTCTCAGTTTAGGTTTATGAAAGTATTTTACTTGACAGTAGTGACTAGTTACAGACCTTGCTTAAGTTATATGTTTGGGTGTTTTTTTGGTTTTTTTTTTGAAAGCAGAGAGTCACTTTAGCAAGTTACTTTATCGGAGGAATCATTCAAGAACATTATTCATGAGTCTTTTACCTAGAAATTCGAATCATCTTCAAGTGTCTTGAAAATGTTTTGCTTTAGCAATATATGAAATACATATTGATTCTGAAACTTCTTTGTTAACAAGCACAATTTTCAATGGTACAAGTTTTGAAAAGGAATGATTTATGTGGGAGTGTGTACTGTAAAAGTGGAAATTTTTGCAGTGCATTTTACCCAACTGGAAACCAGCACAAAAATAAAAGCACACAAATATTTTTGGTTGCTACTGTTCCAGTAGTGCATGTCTTTATTCTATGGAATTAAACACATGCGAAACTCGTATTCTACACAGCCGAGTGCGAAAAACGACTTGCGCTAAAATATTCACTTTTACCCTATTACATACATGTACCACCAATTCCTGGTCATCTCCTTCTTACAGAATTTGAACAAAACGTATGGCTGCAGTGTACCACTGGTTTTAATGAACTCCTTCAACACGGACGAAGATACCAGGAAAGTGCTGAGAAAGTACGGCACCATGAATGTGGACATCCACACGTTTATGCAGAGCAGGTAAGAGAAAAGTTGGATGCTGGCAAATGTTTTGGGTAGATGATGACTCTTCTTCCTCGGGGGGGGGGGGGGGGGGGGGGGGCAAGGTAAGAGGGCTGCAGGTACACTGCTGTAGACAGGACATGATACACAGAAAACTTGAATCCCATTTAATACTGTATAAGCTGTTACTTTCGCGAGGGTTTAATTTTCACAAATTTTGCGAATCACAGTTGGATTGCGAATTTAACAACATGCAAAAATGTATCCGTGCGCCCTGTTAATAGCGCATTGACGGAAGCGTCAGCGTCAATTCGCGAAAATGTCTATGGCCTGGTCATTTCACGAAAATATCTGTACGCAAAAATAACGGCGTATACAGTACCAGCACTACTGACTATCCATCTATGGGAGAAGCGAGTTTAGTGAAGGCATGATACAACATTAGCTGTCTAGTTTTGACAATCTTTGCTGAGTAATGGTCTGGTATTGTTCTTGACTGATGCTATGACAAAATAATTTGGTGGAAATTTTTTGTTGAATGCTTTGAAAATGTGAAAATTTGTAATTTACAGGGTATACCATATTTTGTTTGGTATCATCTATATATTTGAATGTTTCATTAGATGTTTTGAGTGCTTGAAATTTTCATCCATGTATTAAAACTTTTTTAGACAGGTCAGTGAAGTTTAGAATCTCTTAAGACCCCTTGATTATTCCTAGTATTTGATATGCTCTCTTATAGATGTCAGCATATGTATAATGTTTACTGCATAACAATTGCACAGTACTATTTAGGTTGTGACTACTTGCATTCTCTTTTGTTGTTGTTGTTGTTGTCCTAGGACAAACTAAGTCATCGTCAGTGGGGTATCACAATTCTCTTTTCCCAGGGAAAGGCACTTTTTCACCTACTGACAGTGCAGGGTCAATGAAGCTTGCTTCCATTATTGATTTTGTTTGTATCCTAGGGGCATGATCTATTTCTGATAACCTTAGAATTAGTTAATTCAATCAATTATTAACTTTTACTTTTGTACAGGAAATGAAGGGAAATGCAAATGTCATGAAAAGATGTCACTTCCTTGGGCAATAAACAAGCTTCGATCTAGGCTTCAAATTCATAAACTTGAGGATCAAATGTGGCCAATATGGGCATGGATTTTTGCAAGTCATGAGCAAGACAAGAAAGTGTTTACAAGTTTCATTTAATAAAGAAACAGCTGTGAGAGCAACTGTCTTGAAATATACTAATGTGAATATATCAGAAAGTTGATAAACAAATGCCACCTGTCGTTAAAGGTTTCATTACGAGCCAAAGGGCTATCCTTGCTTTATCACTTTCTTGATTTTGATATAGCATCAACTGAAGCAGAGAAAGAAATGACAGGAGAATCTATATGTTTGTTTACCCCCCCCCCCCCTTTTTTTTTTCTCTGCTACAGAGTGTGAGAACAGTAAAATTGCTATTTCATTGCATGGCTGCACCGTATTATGTAAAGAAATTGAGAATAATGTCTAAAATGCCGAATTATGCGAGACGTTTTAATCAAAATCGAGTAACTGCTTGGTATTTGATCATGTCAGGAGGGGCAAAACAAAGAAAATAAGTCTTTGGATGTGTTTGTGGCAAAATAGTGTAACTGACCTTCCCTAACATGAAGGCCATAAAATATGAATCAAAAATTAGAGCAATGATATTTTGTTCTTAGACTTTGCAGATCAGTTCCACATTTAAAACTCCTAAATATTCATAAATTCAAGCAAATTGCATGACTAACTCTATGGTTATGTGTGTACCATTTGACACACCGCACACACAGAGCATATGGATATCACTGTGCAAGGCAATATCCTTCACCCATATAAAAGTTTGTGAGTTAGTATGAACAACAAATTTACTGTGGATATTCTTGCCCAATCCAGACTTGTTGTATACCTCTACCACATTGAATTTTTAGGCAAAAGTTGCTTCAAGGCTGTAAATGTGGCAAGTCACCAAAGTGATTCATACTTACCCATATCTCAATTTTATTGTTATTTATCTTATGAATGATCAACATTTCATGTCTTCTCCAATATAGATATCCAAGGATAAACAAGGAATCTCTTTTGCCCATTGCAAAAGACTCAAGCATGAGTGGAAATAACCTAGAAAAGTAAGTTGTATGGCTGGAAAATATTCTCCTTCATCAGACAAATGTCTGGCCAAATCTCATCATTTGTGCTGTAGTCATATTTGTTAGTGGAATTATGGAAATTGTCATCAGTTTATGTGAAAATTACTGTGAATAGTTTGAGTGGTCAAAATTGTTACTAGAAACGGCTTTTTGGTCCTTAGTATGATGGAAAAATATGTAATAACACCAAAATGGTAAAAAAAAAAATTAATGGAAGTATGCACCTATATAGAGAAACTAATCATGTTCTGTGGGCAGATGAAACATACAAAGTCCTACCAACCGACTTATGTGGCTTGATGTTGGTTGCAAGCGGGATTCAGTAATTTTAGGGGCATGAATACAACTGCATACACTTGATTGGGTCATTGGATAGTTAATCGAATTTGCCAAAAGACCTTGTAGCAAACTGTGAAAATGCCATGCGTTTAGAGACTACACTATGTTCTTTCCCATTTCTCTTCTGCACTTTCTATTCTACTATTCAAGCAAATACACAGGTGCACACTGGTCCTCACTTCACTGTGTGTACAGTTTACTGTATACACCGAATATTATGCAAGGTTTTTATTTTCACGAATTTCACGAGACAGCTGCTATTCGCGAAATTAAAAACGCGAAAATATTGACTGTAATGCCGATATGAATGTGATGTACATGTTGTTACATTTCTCTGTTCAGTAGAGGACTCCACGATCACGAATACAGTATGTAATTAGAACGTATACAGTATACAATTAGAACTTGTGAGATTGATTCTAATGCACTATGTAATGAGTGTAAAGAGCATAAGTGTGAAATTCAATATGTTTTGTGTATGTTCAGATGTATGAATCTGCTTTTAAAAGTAAAATATTCAAGACTTTTTTTAGTACAATTTTAAGATATTCTCCAATGCAATGGTATTGTAAATGCTATTCATAAGTCCTTTCCCGAGATTAACTTAATGAAACTCCCTCAAAATAAACAACTCATTGCATTTCTTTCTCTGATGTTTGTTCTGAACAGCTGGTACCCACCTGGTCACGGTGATATCTATGAGTCATTCTACAATTCGGGGCTTTTAGACCAGTTCATTCGGCAAGGCAAGGAGTACCTCTTTCTAGCGAACATTGACAACCAGGGAGCCACCGTCGATCTCCGTATCCTTTGAAAATACAATGTATGAATGAGCAAATACAACATGACTTTAGTTTTTTTAGCATTTGAGATAAATTTGAATTTTTTTTTTTAGGCCATGCATCATATTTAATTATCGCCTCATGGCAGGTAATTAATTATGGTCGACTCAAAAAGTCATGATCTATCTAAAGATGGCCTCATTTTGCTTTAGGAATGGATTTAACCCCAACCAGGCCGGGCTTTTTTGGGTGTTCTGTAGCCGGGGGAGGGTTGATTTAACCCCCCTGAGATCTTAGCCGTTGATCGCACAATCGCCATGAAAATTGGTACACGCATTACCTGAGGCGTAATCTACCAAATTATACAAAAAGAAATGGAAATTTTCATTACGTTAATTAGTTATACTAATATGTGCATAAAATCATACATTTTGCTCTCAATAAGAAAGTGAAGCTCCTAGAATCCTAATTTTTGGTGATAACATTCTTTGTAGCATCTGTAACAATGTACTCGAAAAAAAAATCTGGTATCAAAGTTAATTTCTTATGTATTCTATTGTTTTAAGAATTTCTTATGAGTTTCTCTGTTTTTCGACCTTTTGTTTTTTTGTTTTTTTTTCGAACAAAATTTATTGCAGAACCTATTTTAAGCATAATTATGCTAAAATTGATTTTAGCCATTGAAAGTGAAAATAATCATATCTTTTTGTAAAAGATGAGAAAACTCTATTTGCATAGACTTTGTACACAAAATCACTTTTTTAGCCATTTTCAGTCTGACAGACATGTATAAAAGGTCGTGCAGCGTCACAATGGTATGTGCAGTTTTCACGAAAATGGTGTCAAAAGGTGTGCAAGACTTGAAAGTAAAAAGTCAGCAAATGGCGCGGTCAAAAAATTTCGCGCGGTGGAATAGTCGGGGAAAAATGTTTAGGGGGGTTGATTCACATCCCCCCACCTTTTTAGGGTTAAGAGAATTAGGTGATTTTGAAATTTGAAATGTATCCTTAGCCTTCATTGCTACCAGGAATCCTGACCTTGCTGATGAATGAGAAGAACAGGGAGATGGTGATGGAGGTCACAGACAAGACGAGAGCAGATGTCAAGGTATGCCACCAAGAGTCGTATGTATAGGTGGCTTGAACCCAATCTGTGACCCAGCAGGTTGCTCGTTTGAAAGGATGTTTGTTCGCATTTGTATTTGCGAGTTGTGTGTGGGTGTGAATGAGTTTGATGCTGCTCTGATGTGTGCATTTTATCTGATTTTATCGCTAGTGTTTTTGTTACAGATGATATGCATTGTACATACCATCCCCAAATGATTAATTCCTACAATTATGAAAGTTCTTACAACTAGTTTTGTGGTAGAAATCAGTAGTGTACGCCAGTAGACATATGACAGAGACAGTAGCGCTTTGGAGTTGAGTCATCTGTATTGGAAAGCATGAGAATGTCACCAAAAAGTTTAAACTTAACCAGGCCAGGCTTTTTGGCCTGTTCTGTGGCTGGGGGAGGTTTGTTGATTCAACCCCAAAGGATTGAGATGAATTGGAAAATGTTTCTTTTGTGCAGAAAGGGTTAATGTCGGTCATCATTTATTGATCAAGATCAATTAACTTCATCCAAATATAAATGAAGGCCATGTTCTTATGGCAGATATATCATCGTAAGAGCAATTACTTGAGAAGTGGGGGATCACAGTAAACTGTGTTCCATAGTCAATGGATTTTTAACTTGACTTTTTTTCATTCCAAAAAAAAAGTCCTGAAATGGAACTTTCAACTCAGTTTGGTTCTTGAGATTTAATGTCATGCTCTCTTTTCTTTTCTGTCAACACAATCTTTTGTTTCAGGGTGGGACGCTGATTCAGTACCACAACAAATTGAGGCTGTTGGAGATAGCTCAGGTCCCAAAGTGGCATGTAAGTATTTCAGTCTACCATTAAAATTGACTTATTTTACCATCTTGTTTCTGAATCTCACTTTGTTCTAGACTTGTGGTTGCTGTGTCATTGTAGTTATTGCAGTTACCATGGGAACTGCTCATGTCGCGGTGACTATTTCCAGTATGCTGGCAGGTATTCATTGTGAGGTTGCTAATGTAGATGTATTCATTTTGTCTCTCAAGACAAAACCCAGAGTTAATTGAGCACTTTGTTTATTGAATGGTTTAAATCTTGTAAATGGACCAATGTCTTTTATATACAGTTGAACCTCTCGTATCCGGACAAGTCGGGACCGGGGCTCATCCGGATAAGGGATTTGGCCGGATACGGGAGACTCAATGCTTTATACATGTACATATACATACACATGTAGGTCCTACTGATGTAGCCCATTGTAGTACCACATGTAGTAATGTGTATACTGCAACCTTTTCATTGTTACACTCAGTAACAGACCCCAAAATAGAGGTGTATGTTAATGTTTGAAGTAATATGTAATTCATGTGTGTTTGTGTAGGAGTTCTCAAGGAGTTGGGAATCCCCCTTTCCTCCCGTAATTATAAAAAAAAAAAAAAAAAATCACGGCGAGATTGCGTCCGTATAATAGAGAGATCCGGATAAAGGGAGGCTGGATAAGAGAGCCATGATGCCATGCCTTGGATATGGTGACCAAACTTCATAAAACAAAATGGAGATATACTTAAGAAAGTTTTCTTTCTTTCTTTTTTTTTTTTTTTGATATGTGAAACACATTGTGAAAAAAAGGAGTCCCAGTTTGAAATATTGTTGACTAGAAAACCAAATAATTGTAGCATATCTCCATGTAAAAAGTGCATTGTTTCAGAACATTTCCTAAAGCTGAAAATGAGAGATATGTCGGAAATAAATGTATGATGATACATGTGTCTCTCCTATTGCAGGGAGCATGGAGAGATGCTGTTTGTGACTGTATGTTGGCACCATAATACAGTTGCTAAAAGTTTCATTCACTTAGCACCTCTGTTTCCCTAATCTGTCCATTTTCAGGTGGATGAATTCAAGTCTGTGACAAAATTCAAGTAAGTTGTTATGAGAATTTACTTTAGTAAAGAATTTGCAAAATTGCATTTTGTTTGTTTAGGGTTCTTTTTCGGTCTGAGACTGAACAAGAGGTGACCAGATTAGTTTTCAATGTGTGGAAACAAGTTGTTTTTTAAGTATTGTTTGTGGAGCTAACAGCAAAATTTGACCATTGCTGCAGTGATGTCCTTACCAAGCAGTGAATCACCATTTTAGGAGAACTGAAACATGACCAATTGATGAGAATAAACACTTGCCACATGAAAATTGTGAATTTTATGGAATGGCAGCAAGAATCATTGTTTTTTCCCCTTAATATTTTTTTATTTAATTCAAATCAGTCATGAATCAACCCATTCTGGGTCTAACATGAACAAAAACAATACAAATACAATTCAAAACACAAACAAATCCATTTTTCACTTTATACTGCAAATAATCTCTCTTTAAAAGAAAACTGTACTGACATTTTCTAATTGTCTGATAATTCTAATCTACATTTTTTGATGCCTACTACTGGAAAGAGAGGATTGTAAAACCCAGGATAAGCCTGTAATGATTTTTTGAAAAAAATGAAAACGAGCAAGCCATGGAACGATCCACACAATTTGGCCTACGTCACAGGTGCTCTTGGTGCACAACTCCGACATTAGCAAGACGAACTACATAATGCCAATTTATTGATGAAATCTCACACGAAGTACTGCAAAAGCTGTTATTTAGTATAATTGCAATATGGAGCTATAATAAACATGTTAAACAATATCTATTAATCTTTAAAAGCAATCTCTCCAACAGCTTTTTATTTAGATAAAGCTTGTGGGGAAATTCCAGATATGCAAAATGAAATTGGCATCGTTATCCGAACGTGCTGCCCATAGAAGACTGTGTGTAAGTAACATTAACGCATTGATAATCATGATCGAGCGATGGTTCGCCAGTTCAAACTATCTAACGTAGATGAGGGCTGAGTGAATCTAAATCCAAATGTAGATAGACTCTCTTCAACGGCACGCACGATTTACATGAAAACGGTACCCAGTACACATGGACTCTGATATACTAGAACTAGGACTAGGACTACTGAGCAGTCAAGGAGTAGGTTCTACGTGGCAGTCCAAGTTTTGATGAGTAGGCCCTACACTCACTCACCGTCGACATTGCAGCTGTAGGCCCTATGTGCACAGCGCTAATAAGGCACAGCGTAACGTTACGTACCCCTGCTGCCAGAACTTGAAGAAAGTCCAGACGAAATTTTCAGACTCCAGATCTAGATCTGGACCCTTGTCCTGCAGGCACTGTTGTTCCTGTGCTGGATTTTTCAGGTAAGGTATCTGCTTTATGGATTTCCGATGTTTTGTGGTCGAGATAAATCTCATAGTGGTGTTATTTACACCAAGGACTAATGTTAGATCTAACAGATTGTTTCAGTAGGCCTACGTACTAGGACCCATATCTCGGAAGAGTGGCGTGACCACGTAGATTTTAACACAGTGTCGCCGCTTCGCGATCCCAGCGCTGGTGTAGGTATAGTGCTAGCGTACTTCTGTATCCATGTAGATATCTCAAAATTCACCTTGCCAAATGGCACCAAACTCACAGGAAATACTTTATGATTCATATCCAACAGCTCACGTTAATTGGAAACAAATCACATGTCGGGAAGCGTAAGTGTAGATGTCGACTTTCCTGTCGGTGTGCTAAAAATAATCTGCTCTACGACTAACACGAGTGATTGCGGCCAGGCCCTACCTACCTGCTGCGCACGCACAGACTGAAGTTAGCCATTTAATATCATGAGACAAATCTTTCAAGTAATCGGGGGCAATAAATAAATTTACAAATTGTTTGTGGTAAGTTGAATGAAAAATCAGTCAGACCGCAACACCCTGAAAAGTCTTCTCATTTATCGTACGCGTATGCATGGACCTTGCGGACATGAATACGTAATGAGCTGGAAGACCAGATTTTTATAATCCCTGTAAATCTAAACGACATTACCAATCTTCCTGATTAATACATCGATAAAAAGCTGAAAAGTTGTACTTTAATGACATCCGACTACTTGAAAGGTTGTGACATATAAAATATACTGAGCAAGGAAATTATAAAACATAAAATTTGCATATTTTTCATTTTTCTTAGGGGGTACATTAGAACAATGAAATAAACGTGGACCAAAATCGAAGAGGTATGAAATGAAAGAGGAAATATCATACTATGGAAATATGATGACTTCATGTGGACTGATCATTGGAACGGGTCAGGTGATCGAATAAATCATTGCGTTGTACAGTTAATTTTTGACGAGATTTCAGTTTGCCGCGAATACGCGTTTCTGATTGGTTAATTCCCTCCGAGTGGAGAGTTGAAACAGTTGGTCAGCGCAGAAGGACAGTAAACGTGTGCTGTACATACAGTAATACTCTGTGTGTAGATAAAAGTGTAGGACCCCCTATGAGTGTGTGTGTGCGCGCGCACGATGTATGTATACGCGCTCGGGCTAAGCTCTCCACGTCAACAACAAGAACAACACTCCACTCTGATCGACAGCTCAACTTTGGCTTGGACTTTGTTTACTCAGCTAACAGTAACTGTTGCATTAATGAATGGCTCATTATTAATCAATAATAAAAGATCTAAAACTTATTGTGCACACATAGTTCTTTGGGGATCTCTATTGTGAATTACAATAATTATTCCATCTAATTCCACTGTATACATCGCTGGGTAATTTAACTAATGATGCCCTGAGAGCACATGATCATGCATGTATCTCAAATTGCCACTCCACGATTTTCACTCGACGAGACTTTCAATTTTTATAGTTTTCTAAGCGAGGGACCAATTCAGTTCTTACTGTGCTACTATAACAAGAATCTCTAGAATGTTGGATATCAGTAATGAGTTGATTCAACTTTGGAACGGGTCGGGTGATCAATAAATAGAAAGCCTTGTCATAATATGTTCTAGGATCGTTTTGAAAAATGTCAGTAGGATGTGGTGATAAGAATAACGGTATCATAAGTTCATTTCACATGATATAAGCATTAAAACGTCTGATTAATATCAAATATTCACAAATCATGTCAATTAGTCACGGAGAGTAGATCTTCATGTCGTCAATAAATGAATCTCGTAGACCATGCACTTTGTCTCTGAATTATCTCGCAAAATCTCGGGTGTTGAGAAGGACATGCGCAAAAACCTGCGCGTACGATAAATTTTTGATTTGAGCTCATTAACAGCAGCGTTGCGGTCTGACTGAAAATGTAGTTCCTATATCACACAAGTCGCAAAAATCATACACTTTTGAGTTTAGTTCTCGCGTAAATTCCCCGTTCGCACAGTACTAGTCGGCTAACTTCAGTTCTAGATTGTGCATCTTGCATTCGCCAAGATCTCTCGCGAAGAGTGAGTTTTTTTTGAGTGATGACTTGAAAGTCAACGTCAATATTAATACTTCTCGATTACTGATTTCGTTCAAATATAAGAGAATACTTTGAAATATGCTATGAAGTATATCCTATAATTTTGGTGCGATTTGGTTTAGTGAAATTTGAGATATCTACATGGATAGAACAGTACACAAGCGCCGCCTGCTAGCTAAATTAGGCCTAAGCGTCGTCTGCTACTCGATATGAATTAACGCACGTGTATGCGAGCACTTGTAATCAGTAATAGTGAGAGCACCTGTGACATCATAACATCCGGGCTCGTCAGCTCATTAGCATAATTCTCACCTAAAAAGTTCCATTTTTAACATTAAATTACGGACTTAATCGTTATGAAATTTTGATTCTGTTTGCACCGCTGGGTCTTTTAGAATTAAAAGAACAACATATAAAAGAATAAAAAAACGGTAAAATGCCCTTGTAACAGAAATAACTCCATTATGAATCAATCCCACTGATAATTCCTTCACAAGAAAACATTGACATATGCCAAACATATATCCCTTGAATATATTGAATCATGTAACTCATTTTCACTTACAAGAGCATGTACATAGAAAAGAGTCATTGTACACACACTGACACTCATTCACACACGCACACACACACACACGCATACACAAATAAAAAGATAAATAGGAACAAAAAAATCGTCCGACACAGGAGTGTGATGCTTTATGTGAAAGTGTTTTTTAACTCTTATGTGTTAAATTTGCCCTTTTCATGTTTGTTTGGCTTTGGTTTTGTGTTTGTTTTTTGTTTTTTTCACACTTTTTAGTCACTGGATACTGTATGTAGCAGGCAAATGCTTGTTGGTAGTAATGTGTGTAGTGATTGAATCTAAACAGATAATTCCTTGCCCAGGATTACATAGGGTACAGAGAATCATTGCATTGAAAAGCACAATGAATGTCAATATTTGCATATATGTGGCAATCACAGGCTGTTATCATCATGCTTTGTCCTAAAAAAAAAAAAACAAAAAAAACATGTAATGTCTCTGAGTATTTTGTGGAAGTTGCCAAGAGTTCGCCATGTTTGCACAAACTTACAGCTTTTTCAGATAAAAGGTCTGTCATATTGTACTGCTGGATATGGATTAAAACAAAATAAAGTTTTAACTGAATACCAAATTATTTCCACCATGAAAATTTTCATTAACTTTTGTATCTACAACTACATTATCCACCAGAATCTTCAACACGAATAACCTGTGGATCAAACTTGATGCGATCAAGCGTGTGGTTGAGAACAATTCACTATCCATGGAAGTGATTGTCAACAATAAGGTGGGTATACTGCTATAATGAATACAATGAGAGAATGGACATGGGAATAATATTCGAGTGCACACTGCATTCATAGCATCCCCTCACTATTGTATTTCTTCTTGCTGCTCTTGATCGATTGATTACAAAGTGAATAGATTGGACAGTAAATGCAAGTTCTGTCTGAGAATGCATGCACATGTATTAGAATTTGGAAGGAATGGTAATGTTCATGCTGCTTGAAATTTGACTCATAAACTTTAAAAAAAAAGAAAAAGTAGAGAGGATATTTTATTTTGGTATTTTGATGAATTGAATGAAATTCCCATCAAGTTGAGTGGTTTAGCTGGTTTAGATTCTTTATGACATCTAATGGTGGCTTAATCATTACTTCATTGTTGTAAAGAATATATCAAATCGTTTAACTCTGCAACATACACAATAGTTTCCACTGAAGCTGAGTGATATTCCCCATCTCCCTTCCCCCCCCCCCCCCCTTTGTGCTAGTTCTGCTTTCTTTAATACAAGATGACTTGAAATGTGTGCAAATGATAAAGTGGCATGTATCAATGGTTATCGTTGCTTGAAACAGACACTTGATGATGGTTTGAACGTGATTCAGCTGGAAAGAGCTGTTGGTGCTGCTATGAAGAACTTTGACAACCCCTTGGGTGAGTTCTGTGATGGTTGGGTTTATTGATGTCCAAGCAGAAGACAGCCCATGCAATGCTGTACTGTAAATGTGGATATTTTTGCGTGACTAATTTTTTGTGCTTGGCTGGGCAAGAAGAGTTTCGTTTGTTTTTAAAGGACAATTTCACCTTCATTAACATAAGGATTGAGAGAATGCAGCAATATTAGTAGAACACATCAGTGAAAGTTTGAGGAAAATTGGACAATCGATGCAAAAGTTATGAATTTTTAAAACTTTTGTGTTGGAACCGCTGGATGAGGAGACTACTAAGGCTCGTGATGTCATATGAGTACAACAGTATAAAGAAAATGTAAAGAAAATTCAACATATTTTCACTTTTTTTGCATAACAAAAGAGCACTTGACTTACCTCTTTCTAAAGGCAATGGGAATAATATTATCCATAACATATGTCAGTAACGAGTCAAGGGAATATGTACTTTTTTTAAAAGATGAAATTTTGTGAAATTCTCTTATTATTTTCCATATATTGTTGTACGCATGTGACATCATACACTGCAGTAGTCTTCTCATCCAGCGGTGACTGCACAAAAACTTCAAAAATTCATAACTTTTGAACGGATTGTCCGATTTTCCTCAAACTTTCAATGATGTGTTCTACTAATATTGCTACATTCTCTCAATCCTTATGTTAATGAAGGTGAACTTGTCCTTAAATTCTGCAGAATCAAGACATCAACTACTAGAACATACAGCAAGCAAAATAGTCGCATGCTTTTATTCTCGCGTTAGTTTCTGGTTGTATGAAATGCGTGAAAATTTCAATGCCGTGAAAATTTCCACTTTTACAGTATTTGCAGTCTTACAGTATTTACTGTTTTCCCTTCTAAAGTTACTGGTTGGTGTTCATCATGTCCATTTGAATTCTTATTATTTATTTATTTATGTATTTTTTAATGTATTTTTTTCTTTACGACCAGTCTATTCTATTTCTCAAAGGGAAAAAGACGATGGTCAAGAAGAAAAAAAAAAAGAGAAAATTAAATGTGTTCTCACATTCAATGAGTTGTTTGGAGGAAATCTATGGAGACTTAGATGCAATTTTCCTGAGTTGAATAGGTGTAACCTCCAAATGAAATGCGAGAAAAACCAGAGGTGTTTAACCTGGCTTTAGGAGATGACTGCTTAGTATCAAAGGATTAATGTGCCTTATTATAGAAGTATCACAGGCTTATTTGTGTGTCTGGTTTACATAGATACTCTTCCTACTCACAAGCTCAGCCGAAGCAAAGTTTTTACTTTAAGATGTTAAAATCTAAAAGCAGCAAAAGGTTTGAGGGTGGGAGGCAAGAAAAATTGTAATTATAGTGTGACAGAGTGACAATTTTTAGTCAGTTACAGTATTGTGCAGCAACCTACAACACACAATTCAAAGGCATATGCTCATAAGTGGCTATCAGTGAATAAGTCACACAGTGCGTTATGTATGCATGTATGCTTCTTTCTTAACTACAAATAACCAATTATCTCTAGCTAAAATTACTGTGAAACCTAGTTAAACCTTTAAGTACTGTGATACCTAGATATAATGAGCTTGCATATATATAGCATGATACCTGATATAATGAGGCAATTTTGCGGGTCCTATTCCTTATTCTTATTTTTCTTTTTTATACCCCGCCAAACGAAGTTTGAAGGGGGTATATAGGAATCAGCGGACGGTCGGGCGGTCGGTCGGGCGGTCGGGCGGTCGGTCCGTTGCAAATCTTGCGTCACGAACTACTTCCTCAGTTTTCAACCGATTCCCATAAAACTTGGCACAGATGTGTGCCTTGGGTTGTAGATGTGCAAGATGTATTTTTTGACAGTACCCAAAAGTACGTTGCCATGGTAACGGCATATTATGGGCAAAAATGGGTACAAATCTTGCGTCGCGAACTCCTCCCACAGTTTTTGATCAATTTTTATGAAATTAGGTACAGATGTTCATCTGAATATGTTAATGTGCAAGACACATATTTCCGCAGTGGCAAAAAATGCGTTGCCATGGTAACGGCATGTTATTGGTAAAATATAGGGCAAAATGCTTCATGGCAAAACTGCTTCATCAGTGTTCTTCCAATTCTCATGGAATTCATATTGAATGTTTGTCTTAGGATATAGGTCAGCATGACACATTTCTTGACAGTGACAAAAAGTATGTTGCCATGGTAACAGCTCACATATTATGAGCCAAAATGATGGAAAATTTTGTGTTGCAAACTACTTCCTCAGTTTTTGCCCAATTTCCATGAAACTTGGTACAGATGTGTGCCTTTGGTTGTAGATGTGCAAGACGCATTTTTTGACAGTACCCGAAAGTATGTTGCCATGGTAACGGCATATTAATGGCAGAAGATCAAGGAAAGATCTTGCGGATTTAACTACTTCCTCAGTTTTTTGACCAAAGCTTATGAAATGTGGCACACACCTTGATCTTGGTGGGAAGATGTGAAAGACATATTTTTCGGACGTGTCGGAAGCTGCGTTGCCATGGTAACGGCATATAAATGGCAGAAGATCAAGGAAAGATCTTGCGGATTGAACTACTTCCTCTGTATTCGACTGAAGCTCATGAAATGTGGCACACACATTGGTCTTGGTGGGAAGATGTGGAAGACATATTTTTTGGACGTGTCGGAAGCTGCGTTGCCATGGTAACGGCATATTAATGTCGCAATATCAAGGAAAGATCTTGTGGATTGAACTACTTCCTCAGTTTTTGACAAAAGCTTATGAAATGTGGCACACACAATAGTCTTGGTGGGAAGATGTGCAAGACATATTTTTCGGACGTGTCGGAAGCTGCGTTGCCATGGTAATGGCATTTAAATGGCAGAAGATCAAGGAAAGATCATTCCTTGGGTAAGACTGTCGTCACGGGGCGGGGGTATTAATCACCTTCAGTGATATTTTTAGTTTTTAATCTGATATAATGAGATATCCAGTAGTCCCAAGCAACGCATTATAATGAGGTTCTTCTTTTTATAAGGGTGATTAGGGCAATGTTGTGGTGTTTTGAACCATGAGCAGCATTGATAACCTGGTGCAAAATATTTAAGGATTTATTGTAAATCAGAGCATTGGGGCAAGAGCCACAATATTCCATACCATATGTTTCATGCAAGCTTTCTGCACATATTCATTTGGACAAAACTGATCCTTTCCTCATGTGTATTACTATTTCCCATACTTCCAAAGTTGGTTCTAGATAAATGGTTCTATTCTATGTATGGGAATTATGTGCTTTAAAGAGTAAGTTGATGTATAATGTCAATGTATGGTATGGAATATTGTGGCTCTCCTGCATTTTCTTAACTGCAGAATGTTTTTTGTGCTTTTTCTTTTTCACCTTATCATTTGTATATCCATAAATTCCATTTATCATATTTTTGTAATATTGACATATATATGTATCTATATTTTATGTGGAAGGAAAAATGTGTTTACAAATTCTGTTGGAGATGGAAAAAATAAATGAAATGAAATGAAAAGAAATGAAAGTGTATTTTCTGGAAGATTTTGCAAAGTTATGTGTAGAACATACAGCAGGGCTTATATTATGCTTGTGTTTTTCCCCATAATATTTTAGAAGTGACAAAGTGAATAAAATGAGGAGATTCTCTCAGTTATGATTTTTTAAATGTAAGACTCCCCTGTAGAGTATGTAATAGTCATGAAGTTAGACTCCCTTTCTAAGTTCAGCTAACAAATCAGATGCCAGTCTTTGTTATATACCTCATATATAGATTCCTCTCATCTGATTGGTTAGAAGTGGAGTCATGAAAATTGCTGTGCCCCATTTTTGATCAAAATGATGTCATGATTTACTGTGCCCGGGGCATAGAATCAACTGTGCCCTGTAAATAGGTTTGGAGACAGTCGCAACCCCGTACACATAGATCACTCACATGTACGCACCAATGATACGACCACCGCGCTGTCGATCAGCGTTGATTACGAGTGCTGTAAAAGAGACTAGAATCTATATTTTCAGTATATAAAACAAATAATGACAGCTTGATATTCAGGGCACAGTTAAAATTATGTAGGCCCTCGGTGGTGTGAAAACCATAACTATGCCCTCAGCTTCGCTTCGGGCATAGTTATGGTTTTCACATCACCTTGGGCCCATAATTTTAACTGTGCCCCTCATAGCAGTCATTATTTGTATACTATTGTTAGCAATTTTGCTTTTCTGTTGAGTTTTTAAACATCACTTTTGTAAACATCAGGCAAGGCATAATTAAGAGTGAAATTATGGTACTGGTAAGGTTTGAGAACCTGCCTTGCACCATTTCATATTTGCTTGCAGTATATTGAAAGAGTCTACCAAGAAACTGATACCTTGCTGACACGATTTGCTGGGATGATGAGTTGTTTCGGAGTATTTTGAGATAAAAATTACAAGTGGGTAAACCCAACTTTTATTCCAGAAGGATGCAGGTTAACTTGGTCTCAGAGGCAACTCGACCCTATTTCAGACAAGTTATATGCAGTTCGTGATCGCCATATTCTATACACAGGCGCACATTCATTTTGTAGGTGCGTCAAAGAGGCTCTTTGATGCACACGTTGTATCAACTCGGCCCATAACTGCAACCAG
Source organism: Diadema setosum (assembly GCF_964275005.1). Classification (NCBI taxonomy): domain Eukaryota; kingdom Metazoa; phylum Echinodermata; class Echinoidea; order Diadematoida; family Diadematidae; genus Diadema; species Diadema setosum. The sequence goes on along the minus strand of NC_092685.1, from coordinate 16,412,160 downwards.
CCAGCACGCAAAGCGCTCCCATAGTACAACGCTGTACAATCCAGAGGGACAACTCGCCCTGCCATCAAAATGAGGCCGAGTTGTCCCTGAGTCTGAGTTAGCCTGACTCCGATTGTGTAAGTTCTGAGATGCAGACATTTTTGGTTAAAATTTCACATTTTCGTTGTTATCCAACAAATATCTTGTTATGACAGCATTATTCCACACATTTCTTAGGCATATTGTACATTTTGGAGAAAAATTTGACAATTTTGCAGGCATACCAGAACTATGTTTTGCCTTTAAATGCCTTAAAGGGGAAGGCTAGTAACTGATCAGTGGGAATCAGTGGAAATGCTGGGAGATGATTGTTCGAATCTGTATGGGTTTCATTCAAGAGTTCATTGTATATCTATTGTTGTGTGAAAATGATTTGCTTCAGAACGGTCTCATATTCAAGTAATGTGCAGATTAATGCTCCGTCACTGACCAGGGACGCTAACCTGGAAGCATTAAACTGCACATTACTTGGGGGTTGATTCAACACCCACCCCCCCCCCCCCACCCGAGATTTCGGCCGTCAATCAGCAAATACCATGAAAATTGACACATGCATTACCTGTGGTGTAATTTACCGTATTATACATAAAGAAATGGAAATATTATATGCATAAAATCATACATTTTGCTCTAAATCAGAAAGTAAGGCTCCTAGAATCCTAATTTTTGGTGATAACATTCTTTGTAGCATTCTTTGTAGCAAAAAAATCCGGTATCAAACTTAATTTCTTATGTATCTTATTGTTTTATGAATTTCTTATCTATTTCTCTGTTTTTTGACCTTTTGTTTTATCATTTTTTTTTCACAAAATTTATGACAGAACCTTTTTCAAGCATAATTATGCTAAAATTAATTGATTTCAGCTTGTGAAAGTAAAAATAATCATATCTTTATGAATAAGGTGAGAAAACTCCATTTGCATCTATGACTTTATACACAAAATCACATTTTTGAGCCATTTTCGGTCTGACAGGCATGTATAAAAGGTCGTGCAGCATCATAACAGTATGCGCGATTTTCGCGAAAATGGAGCCAAAAGATGCGTGAGACTTGAAAGTAAAAAGTCAGCGAATGGCGCGGTCAAAAATTTTTCGCGCGATGGAATAGTCGCAAAAAATGTAACCCCACCCCCCCCCCCCCCCGGCCTTTTTAGGGTGAAACACTCCCTCTTCACTAAGGCAGTGAGTGAATGTCAATGTGTTGTGGTAATCTACCCATCACGCTCCCCAGGTATCAACGTCCCACGGAGTCGCTTCCTGCCTGTGAAAAAGACCCAGGATCTGCTGCTTATCATGTCAAACCTGTACACCCTCAAGTCCGGCACGCTGATGATGAGCCCCCTCCGCCAGTTCCCCACCACGCCCATCATCAAGCTTGGCACCCACTTTGACAAGGTTTGGGCCAGGCCACACAGTTATTCTTGTCTTCTCATAGATCTCAATTTAGTGAACGATCATCAGGATAAAACTCACAATTAGCATGCATGATACTATCTGTAATTATGATAGTAATAGGAGTATTGTTTTACTGGAAGAAGTTGACATTATGTCAGTCCTTGAATAAAATCTGAAAAATGCCATGCTGAAGGGAGAAATGTAAACTTCAGGTTTGGGCTAGACCGCTTGGTTATTCTTGTGTTCCAGGAGAGTCATTGTGATGAATAGATAGGATACTGTATAAGATGTTATTTCCGTGTACAGATATTTTCATGAATAAGGTTGTTAGGACATTTTAGAGAGATTTTTTTTTTTTTTCCGCAAATTGATACCGAGGCTATTGTAAATGCACGATTACCCTAGCACATGGCGACATTTTCGTGTGTCGTTAAATTTGGGGTCCAACAGCGATTCGCAAAATTTGCAAATATAACAGCTTAGTAGTAAGCCATGGTATGCATGCATATTTTTTCATTATTATTATGATAGTGGATCAGGTAATGCCAGGAGGAGTTGATGGCTAATTGATAAAATTTTCAGGAATTCCATACATAAGAAATAAGTGTAGGCATAACATAAGAATAATAGAATAAGCATGTGATTGATAACATGAAAGAAAAATGGAAAGTCTTTCAGTTGAGATATCATTTGCCAAGTAACTAAAAGCAACAATTGAAGACATGTGCTTTATTCATTCATCTGATTTTGAAAGTGACTATGTGAGGAATATATTACTGTATGCTGATGCTCCTGTAGAGAAATTGTTACCCACAATATTTGAGCAGTCTGTCCAGTTGAAGCAATTATTATTTATATAGGTTTATGAAATAACTAGCTTGCTGGTGTCTTTGATGTTGGGGATAACACCAAATTTTCCACAGGGTAAATCACCGTGTATATGTGACCCTGCAAAAACAGGATGTTAACCACCGGAGCAACAACAATGAAGGGATTATCAGATTAGTCTGAAATTGAGCATGCTTCATTCACACATTATGTAGTTGATTAATGCTGACTTTCAAAGCAGTAGCACGATTCTTTCCAAAATTATTGGAATTGAAAGTGAAGAGTATGGACAGGGTTTTTACAAAATGAAAAGAGGACTCTATGAAAAACACCTAATCACACTATTCTACCAAAAAAGTGTTTGAGAAAAACTGCTAAAAACACACTTGCATGTTTGTTTTATGATCCCAAATTTTAGTATAATGTAGAAGAAGACTTGCCCTTTCAGGAAAATATGAAAAACTTGAGATTGGCTGGGTTTACCCATTTCACCTATTTTCAGTCCTAACAAAAAATCAGTATGTGTGACTTTTCGTTGGTTTTATGATGCACAGTCACATATTATGGTTCAACAAAATATTTGCATGCATCATGAAAGTAAGGTTAAATTTTGCTCTCTGTGAAACACCAGAGCATACTGTTACCCAATCTGTGATATTATGTACACTATTGGTGATATTCAGGGAAGTTCAAAATCCATGATATGAGGGGCATGGTGGTATATTCGATATGGTTGATTTACGAGAGAATGTGGTGCCATCTTATACCAAATCTAAGGCCTTTGAAAATCTGTGTGAAGTAGGACGGAGGTTGACTGTGTATACTGAGCATCTGACTTTGACTGTGTCGAAGTCAGATGTGTGCAAAACCCAGAGAGGAAAGGTGAATTTGTTTTCTCGAACATTCAAGGAATCTGTGCAATTGAAGCATTTCTTCTCAATATTTTATTGTTTAGTGAAATTCTTGGAAAAGTGTGTAATCTTATTCTTGTAAACTGATTGCAAGATTTGCCAGTGAAACCATAGCCTATGTATGTTCTCAAACGTTCAGCTTCATCATATCTATGACAATGGTGCCGGAACAAAACTTGTTGTTCACTCCTGAATTCTAGCTGTCTGGATTTTGCTCACTCGTTGTGTCTGGGTCGGTGATACAGCTTGCTCTGTAACACTGACTCACAAAGCAGAGTGGACTCACTGCAGTACCTAAACCTGTCTGTCTATATTAAATGTGAGACATGACATGAATTTTGACATACTTTATTATGTTGATCAAGTCCTTATGACCTCTGTTGGAAAAAAAAAAAAAAAAAAAAAAAAGCTGTCCTTGTTCATTTAACACTACCTAGGGGGCAGTACCCCATTTCTTGGTGGAAATAAGACATGGGCTGTTGTGAAAGGTTGTTGGGTGTCAAATACCTTCATATCCTCTCGATGTTGACATTTATTTCTTATGTAATCTTGTTTCCTGCAGGTACGGGACTTCTTGAAGAGATTTGCAAGCATCCCAAATCTTCTTGAACTGGATCACCTGACAGTATCAGGTGATGTAACCTTTGGCAAAGGTGTTGTACTCAAGGTTAGTCCATTGGCTTAAAACTACTCATGTTTGTGTGTTTTTAAAGGTGTTTATTTTGTATGGGGTGTTTGTTTAAATCTTGCTTTAATCTCAGACTGAGGCACACATTATTTGAAGCAGTCATGTAATATATCCTGATGGCCTCTGTTCTTTTAAGAAGGATGAGCAGTTTTCTCCATATGTCCCAATTAACTGATCAAAGTGAAGCAAAAAATAAACCAACAAACCCTAAAGGAATGTTTTTATTAGTCACATTTATCAATCAAAGGACCACATTTATCAATCATGTGACACGAACGAAGAGAAAAGGTCGGCACAGTCAGGTTCCTAAAATCCTCAACAGCCCTGAATAGCCTTTGAAGCGATCTCTGTGTAGGTTGTATATGATAATTTGGCGTGAGGGGATTGTTCCCAATATCCTGCTATTGTTGTTTGTTTTCCTTATATTTTTCCATGAGTTCTTTGTATTTGTAGAGTTTATCTCTCTGTCCCTTGCTGCCTTCACACTTTCCCCATAAGACTTTCGTGTGTGAACTTTCAGAAGATAGCCCTGTGTGTCCTCAGCATGCAGGTTGGGTTGAGAGAGCAATTAGAGGCAACTAGGTTTTAGCCATGTGAAAGGGAAGAACAATGGCCTTGTCAGAAAAATGTATGGTTAGGCTATGGTCACAACCTCCCCCCGCCCCCTCCCCCTCCCCCCCCCCCCCAAAAAAAAAAAGAAAAGAAAAACAACCTGCTTGGCAGCTGGGCAGCGAGTTTAGAGTTTGCATTCCATGCCCAGAACATGCTTGGTGTCCGCACAGCAACCGCCCTGGCGCCAACCTAATCGAGCTGTTACCGTCGAGCAAGCTTGTAATCGTAATGGGCATATAAATGCCACCCTTTCCCTGAGCCGGGCAAGGTGGTGAGCTTGTTGATCTCACTGTCAAAGTTGTTAAGGTGGGATCAGCGGCATCGTAGACTTTGTTGACCTTTGAGATGCAGGGCAAACGTGGCCATGAGGCACCCACATACATACCCAGGTCGCTGGTGAAATATTTCTGGCAGAGACCTGTGGGCCACTGCCGGTATGCCTACAGGAAACCACAGATACCTCCCCGATAACTGGCAGGTGGCCAGGCGATTTCTGAAAATTGGCCAGTAGCTAGTGGGAGTTCATCGGCTTATTGGTGGATCATCGTTCAATACTGCCCCAACTCTTAGTGGAAAAGATCCCCCGATTTTGCCAAATACCGGGCAGACTGCAAATCTTCTGCTCACCTCTCTGAATTGTGACCAAAGCATTAGTTTGAGTGTAGACCGACTGCCTCTTTCTGCAAAATCAGTTGTTTGTTATGGTCCTGTAACGTTTATGGAAAGGTGGCTGGAGAGGGAGTGTGTTTATGGTTGAGATAAGATATTTTAGACTACCCCCCCAACTAGTCGACAGGTCTAATGAAGGCCCGTTTCTGTTTCCACCTGCCATGCCATGATGCATCTGTCTCTTTCGTTGTTGTTAAATTACTTCATCAAGAAAATTTTAAAAAAGTATTTGCTATTCTTACTCTTTTCCTTACTAGGGCACAGTCATCATTATCGCCAACCATGGAGAACGAATCGACATACCACCTGGGGCACTCCTAGAGAACAAAATAGTCTCCGGAAACTTGAGAATCCTGGACCACTGAAAAGTCATCAATATATCAGAGATTCTATCACAATTTTTTTTTCTTTGTGATGTAAAATGTGTACATACCTAATTCATGTTTGAAATAGACCATCCAATTTTAGAGTTTGAATGCAGTTGATTTCTTTGTGAGGGAGTTTCTACTGCAAGTCAAGTGGGATATGAATTTGGAAAAAGCAAGTTGTGAATTTTACAGAAACTCACGTGGAAAAAAAGGAAGAAGTGCCGACTTCTGAATTGCCAAATTCAACAGAACCTCTTTACACTGTTGGCTATCAACAGGCTATAGATAAATTGATTGTGACACAACTGTCAAATTTTGATTCTATGCTTTGCTTTGTAGTCTGTCAAGTTATCATAATGCATCCTAGACGTTGTTCTGGGTTTCTGTGATCTTCCATGTTGGAGGCATAATTGTAACAAGAATTATTTTGTTACTGTAATGGTGTGCGCGAGGTCAGTCTCATTTCTTCAGTGCCGATTTACTGCTGCTTGTGAATTGCATCGTACAGAACTTTGTGATGTAGAGCATGGGAAGTAGGAAGCCCAATATGAGTCATGTCAGCCAGGAGGGAATAGAATGTGACGTGAAATACTTGTTATTCTTGTCAACAGGCCTTCCCTTATTGTTCCAAAATCAGGCATTAAATCTGATTCTGGAAGAGGATATATTTGCCGGAAAAATTTCTGGTGCTTGGCAAAGTAAGGTAAATTTCGAGTGTTTTTAATTCTGTGGAATCAGGACATTAATACCTGGAACATGTGGCATTCAAATGCACAAAAATTTCCGCTTTTACAGTATTTTTTTTTTTCCTGTAGGATTTCCAATAAGACCGTTTTCAAAATATGTCTTGACTACCATTTGATATTGATGAAGAACGTTGCTTTGACTGTTGTGGTTTCTTTAATATGTATTGTCTGTAACAAATGACATTGATGGAAAGGATTGAATGGGTTCCCATTGTGCTGCTTCTTTCTGTAAAAACCAATATGTTATCAAGATTGAATTCACAGCTGTTTGTTCAGGACTCTTGATTTTGGTGGTACATGATTGTGGGGTGGAGTTGAACTTAGAGCAAACTAATACCCTCATGTACTTTACATTGCATTGATTGTTGACCAACAAAAATGCTTCTAAATGTAAAGGGCTATACTTGGTCTTTTTTTACCACCACTAGTCAACTGCCACCAGCATAGTTGGATAGGGAGATGTGTGTATACATATATAATATATATATATATATATATATATATATACACTATGTATCAATGATCGACACTAATTTTTTTTTTTTTTCTATGGTACCCTAATCATTAGGGTAACTATAATCATTCTGTTAATTTGAAATTTTGGTGGCCTGAAATAGAAGGAAATTTAAAAGATCCATTTAGAATTTTTAATGCCCTCTCAGGCCACCAAAAGGTAGCTGCCTTGGAGATTTGGTGGCCCAACATCAATTTTATGCCCCCATGGCCACCACTAATGTTGAGCCCTGATATGCATATGCGTGTGTGTGTGTGTGTGTGTGTGTGTATATATATATATATATATATATATATATATATATATATATATATATATATATATATATATATATGCACACAAGTAAATGGAATATAAATCAGTAAAATAAAATAAGTGACAAATAGTATCATGGCAAAAATCTTTCTCCAGTCTTAGTTGGTAAATTCTTGCGACAAGTCTTCACTCCGTGTTGTCAAGATTTGCTGTTGCCACAGAACTACCAAGGTAGATATCAGACATCATGTTTTTCTTGGTGATAGGCAGCAGTCTTTTTACAAGGTTAATCATGGCTTCTAAGAATGTTAGGTAGCTGTGCGGTACTTGTATTGACGTTCTTGTTCTTTGCCCCATCCTTTGAATAACTCAGACCTCATTGTGCAAAACATTGAGCATAAAGCAAGTCCAGATGTTTTAGCTTCCAAAAACTTTAACCATGTCATAGCCCAGGGCCAAGAGCATCATACCGTTGGCAGTCATCCAAACTGTTGAATGTGCAGTTTTTGCGGAAGAATGACAATTCAAGATAATCATGTTTGAAGTTTTTGTTTCGATCATGATTGCTCTACTTTTATGTGTGACATTGTCGGTCATTTTTGTAATACATAAGAGTGTAATTCTTACTCTAATGTGTGATGTATTCGTCGAATTCTATTGTTAGGAATTATGCAAGAAATCGCAAGAGATCTATATGTATGTTCTTTTTGGTTTGCAAAGACCGTAGTCATTTACCATGTATACGACAGTTTTGTTGACGGCGCGCACTGCACTTGTGGTCAACAAACCGTTGTATATCACTAAGATTATGCGCAAAGGCAATGTGCCCGATATACGACGGTTTGTTGACCGTGTGCACTATGTTTGCTGTCATACAAACCGTCGTATGTAGGAGAGGACAATGTATCGCTGTGTTTTAACACGCGCGCCCAAGCTTCACGCGCCTATGGGGAAATGAACAAAAAGAGATGACGTGACTCTATAAAAGTGATAATTACACAAAAATTACATCGAGTCAGAAACTGAAAATTTCATAATATGCATAACGCAATGTGTACTATCGAAATGACTGGAAATCTCAAAATTGACAATTTGACCAAAAATCGGGATATACGACAGTTCAGATGACCACCGATGATATATGAGAGTAGTATACAGTAACAGTAACAATGCCACTGGCATTTTAAGATTGAGTTTCAGAGTGTTGATCTAAAGCAGTTGATAGACCCCCTTTTTGATGACCGTTAACGCCTGAAGTAATGGCTGCAGTGTTCTCTGTTCAAGGTGGTCACAGATTTGTGTATTCTCATTCTTCACATGGTGGTGACTCCTAAGGGAGTTAAACTCTGAAGGAGTTATCTGTTCTCTGACAGTTGAATTCTATAAGACATCTAGTTCCGTCACATTAACTGGGAATTCACATACAGTATTATCATAGTGATAACAATAGTTCAATCAATACTATCAGTAGTAATAATGATAAACTTCATAATAATTATAATTATAATTATATTATATATATTATAATAAAGATGTGCGATGTTACAGTCAGTATCAGTAAAGATCTACAAGAACGACAACAAACAAATTTCTCAGAAGTGTTTTTTTTTTCTCCATTCGAAAAGGTTGGATGTTCTTCAGTAATGTATGCATTAAGACACATTATATTAAAGAAAGACTCTGCCCTTTCCAGCATTGGTAAAATTATAGTTTCTCATTCTACTAAGATTTTATATTCTGTGTAGTGGAAATTTTCATATGAGTAAATTTTCATGTGAACATTATTTTTGCACTCTATCGGTAGGATAAATTTTACATGAATTTGACTCTACAGAATTAAAATGTAAAGTAGTATTACGTACATCAAGCAAAATATATTGTTATTTTCAAGCTAGTAAAATGCTGCACAAAAATCTGTGAAAATTTCTACACTGCAAAAACATTCACTTTTACATTGTAGTGTGTGTGAAAATGAAAAATTATACAAGGGGATGGGATCCCTATCCCCAAGAATGCTGGACTGTCTGGGATATGTGTGTATGTTTGTGTGTGTACATGCATATGTGTGTGTTTGCATTTATGAGTGTGTGTGTGTGTGCGGTTCTTAATCGTTAGCAAGCAATGCCCCAAACTTCTCATGACTGAAACAGCATGTGATGATCATTAGGATGTGCATTTTTTTTTGGGGGGGGGGGGGGGATGGGGTGAGGGAGGGATGGAGGTCAAAGAAATGGCCTCTAGGACAATTCCTTGTCCCGTATAGGCTATTATTTTTGCGAGGGTTTAATCACAGTCGGATCGCGAATTCTTCAACACGCAAAAATGACGCATTGCGCCAAGGTAATACTGCATTTAAGATACCTTTGGTTTCAATGTGCGAAAAAAACTTCTTGAGAAAATGTCCCTGACCTCCTCATTCACGAAAATAGCTGTAAGTGAAAATAACAGCTTATAAAGTACTTATATTACGAGATGGGGTCACTGAAAGCTTTCTATTTCCCTCTTGTCTTCATCCCTTCATGTTCTCTAAGTTTTTTAAGAGACCCAAATATTCATGCAGATTTTGCCATTCTAGGAGTGGCTATTGATATGAAAGGGTGATTTTTTTATTATTTATGCTCATCCTGGGCAGTTAAAATTCTGCAGTACCTCAACTTTACTCTGAAAGGCCATTTTTTTTATATATATACATGTATTCTGTCGAGACTAACTCCCTTTTACTAAGACATTGTCTTTTTATGTTCTGAAAGAGAAGATGTACAAGAGAAGCCTTAGACTTCACATATTTATCGCAAATTATGAGCAGTTATGACATTTTTGGCATTTGTAGATTTGATAGTACAGCATATAAAATGCAAGATTACCTTTAACAAGTACCAGTATACCACATGTACAAACTTTTGATGTTGCATTGTGCACTGGGGAGGGGAGAGCTCCATGGCATTCTACTACTCTATGTTATGTCATGTGATGATGCTGATGTTAGACTGGTAAAGTTGAATGTATGAAAACCTATCACTGTCATCTAGGGGATGGCTAGTAATTAATCAGTGGGAATCAGTGGGAATGCTGGGGGATGATTGTTCAAATCCTTCTGGGATTCATTTAAGAGTACATTATATATCTATTGTGTGAAAATTATTTGCTTCAGAATTCTCATATTCAAGTAATGTGCCATTAATCATTAAGATTGCCCCGTCACTGTACAGGCATGCTAACCTGGAAACATTAAACTGCATATTACTTGAATATGAGACCATTCTGAAACAAATAATTTTCACACAACAATAGATATATAATGTACTCTTAAATGAATCCCTCAAGGATTGGAACAATCATCCCCCAGCATTCCCACTGATTCCCACTGATAAGCTACTAGCCATCCCCTTCAAGCTCTATATGGACCATATCCTCAAAGTAAAACAAGATGGTCTGAATAAAGAGGAAGACTCACCTTTTATTAGGACCATTTTTTTTTTCTTTTGCTTTGTTATTGGATATAACAGCCATTTCAAAACCAATTTTCTTCAAATAAACTTTGGACTTCCTTGTAGAAAATTGTATGCTCTTTATTAATTCATATTAAATAATTTCTTATTAGCTCAAAAAAGTTAAAATCTGAATCTTCATCTCAACTGAGAATGTGTCATCCCTTTAACTTTGAATCCTGCTCTTGCTGAAGATTCAGAAGGGCCATGCCTTCTTGCTGTCACATTCAATGGATAAATACATGGAAGACCTGCATTTCCAAGTTCTGATTTTGTGATAAAAGTCTTTGAACAGGCTTGTAGTCTGTATTTTCTGTTGTTCATCAGTGCCGCATATAGGCAAAGAAACAATTCTGACAGTGGTGATTATATGAATAATAATAAGAAAAAAAAATAATAATAATAATGATAATAATAATAATGATAATAATGATAATAATAATAATAATAATGATAATAATAATCAAAATAATAATGATAATTGCATTTATATGGTGCTTTATTTGGGCATTTCTTAGTGCATTGGTGTTATTTATAATTTATGAGAAAACTAATGAGCACTATAACATAAGGACAATGCAAGACCAAAGTAATAGTGACAAAATAAGATTTAAAGAAAAATACACATTAATAACAGCATTAATAAGAATTACCCAAACAAGTAGGTCTACCTGTTTCAAAGGTGCAGAGTGTTGGTAATATACTAACAAAATAATGTGTATTATTTGTATCATAAAATGATAAAGCAGACCCTTGTCGTCCAAAGAATTTCACGTGCAGGCATTTTAAACTCTGCGGCAGCCATTTTCTTGAATAAATGAAATGATCAAATTTTGCCCAGTCACTACCATGACATGAAAATAATAAAGACTGGTCATTGTACTTTACTATATGATGGGTGATAAGCAAAATTATGTGTTAGGCAAAATAAATGCCTCTCAACCATTCCTTTGCTTAGGATCTCCTTCATCATTTTAAAACACCAAATGTGGCATGTACTCAAATGCTGTGGATGATTTTGGTGGATTCTCTGAGGGAACTGTCTGGCTCTTTATCGTTGTGGATGCAGCACTGAAGACAACAATGCCCCATGAGAATCTAACCTTAGTTCCTCTTTTAACGATTAATTAAACAGAAACAAAAAATCTTTACTTATTGAAAGGAAAAGACTGGCAATAATAAGCAGTAATCAGGCAAATTGCTCTCCATTCAGTTTGCACACAAGAATTCACCAAATTGTCACTTTTCTCAAGTAAAAATTTCTTCAGATACCTGTTCTTGGTATATTATAGGATTATAGAGTACAATATCAATTCCTTTTTGTATGTCCTCTGGAGTGGATGAGGTTTTTCTGTACCAAATATTTTAGAAAAATGAATTTCATAGAATTAGTGAAATTTTGTGTACAAAAGAACTGCTCAACACCCAGATCACACTGTGTTTCCAATTTGTCTTTCTAATTTTTTTACCATCCATATATTTTTTTGTGTGTATCCAATTCTCCCCTCCTCCCCCCCCAAAAAAAAAAATTATCTACTTGTCTGAATTTATTATTTTCATACAAAGCAACATAATATCAGGATTGAATTTCCCTTGAAGTGGTGAGAACAGCATCATCCAATCCCTATGTAAGTAACCGATCAGTGGGAATCAGTGGGAATGCTGGGGGATGATTGTTCCAATTTTTGTGGGATTCATTTAAGAGTACATTAAATATCTATTGTTGTGTGAAAATTATTTGCTTCAGAATGGTCTCATATTCAAGTAATGTGCAATTTAATGCTTCCAGGTTAGCACGCCTGTACAGTGACGGGGCATTAAACTGCACATTACTTGAATATGAGACCGTTGTTAGGCAAGCAATTTTCACTCAACATTAAATATATAATGTACTCTTAAATGAATCCCACAAGGATTGGAACAATCATCCCCCAGCATTCCCACTGATTCCCACTGATCAGTTACTAGCCATCCCCTTTAAAGTTAAGCACAGAAAAAAAGAAAAAGAAGAAGAGACACACAGCCCTTGTTCCATGTGTGCACGTAAAGAAAGAAGAAATTGTGCAGACTTGGGGGTCACATGCCCAAATACCATGGTATACGGTTCCATCAAAATATATGCTTCCAGGGCGTATATTCTCCCCTATGTCTGGACATGAACAAGTATTTTGACTATACTGTTTGAGCTACTGTATTACAATAACAAAGACCCAAATTGAATAATCAATAATCAATCCAGTTGCATATAACTACATGTAATTACATGACAAGCCAAGAAATGCATGGATGAATGAATAACGATAATCTCAGTGGCGGATTCAGGGGGGGGGGGGATGCACCAGGAGTGAGCCCCCTGTGATTTTTGTTGAAATAAAAGAAAGAAAAAGAAAAAATGAAAGGGGGTGCATGCGCCCCTTTTTTTTTTTTTTTGCTCCCCCCCCCCCCCCCCGGAATTCTTGGACAGCCCCTTAATCTCTTAATTTCTGCATGTTCGTTTAAATGAAACCATCTCTTGTCAAGTCAGGTATTTAGAATATGCATTCCTGTAAGAAAGTTTGGAAAGAAAAGAAGCACATATATTGATTGATAATTTGATATCAATAATTGAAAGGTATTCATATCTTCGATTATCTATAGGGCCACTATTAACCAAAACTTTGTTTCTGTGCTTCAGGACTAAAATGCAAGCCCTTAGTTAAAGCTTATCTTTATTTCCGAAGTTGGGAAAAGTGGCCTAGTTTTGCAAAACGAAAACAAATGACAGGATAATATAAATGCGGAAAAATCAAAATGATAGTTACTTTTATCTTCTCGTTAGTTATCATTTTACATATATAATATGGGAGGGGGATATAGCTCTGTCCCACACAAAGTTTATGGACAGGTAACTCTCCTGTACAACTCTTCCCGGTAGAGTGGTCGCCATGGTTGATAAGTTGCATAAGCCTCGACTCCTGTTTGTGACATTTAGTATATCCTCAAAAGGTGAAAACGGACGGACAAATAAGTGAAAAGCTCAGGAAGTTGGGGGGGGGGGGCGACAAGGAAGAGAGAATGATATAGGGAGGGAATCCGCTCGCTCATTGTCGACCATCGCGTGACTTCAAACAGACCATTTCCATTCAATCACTCTTTTTAGACACAAACATCTATTTGTGACTGAAGTGTTGGTGGCTTCATTAAGTGTTCAGTGTTCTAATCTTTTGAGGCAGAGGTTAACTATGTGAACAGATTTCTTCTCCTTGAAAGGATAATGAGGGGACAATCATGCTCGATTTGATAAACACTCTGACGTGGCGTCTGGAACAAATCCGTTCAAGTCAGATGTTTCACATAAAAAAAAAAATCATAAAAGATTGTTCCGTGAGTAAATCATATAAACGGAAGTAAGTGAGCTGGATAGTTAAATATAACCCAAGGTAAATGAAGAACGTTCGTTCTGCTCATTATGTTCACTTTTGACGTTTCTATTCATTTTTTTTTTTTACCGTAGGGTATGATTGTCTGAATCATAAATGTTTTACGTTGATCCGATCAACAAAGAATGAGATGTTCCTTCGTGTGTAAGGTCCTGAAAAAGCACAGCAAAATCACTGTACAGTGTATATACTTTCACAACCGTCTCAAAGTGATTAAGTTAACCCTAGAAAAGTTACAAAAGTAGTCCGATTTCTTCTCGCGATTCACTTGACATCGCTTGCTATGCGAAAATAGCCAAAACGTCCCCTTTTCCCCTTCGCTTTGATAAGGTATGTATACGCTATTTACAAATTATCACGAGGAAAATTTCGATATTTTTCATGACTCCGCCACAGATATTTTATAATAACGTATAGTTTCGTATTCTGATTAAATGAGGTGACAGAATTTCGCAAACAAAAAGCGATGAAATTATAATTTTTGTCTACACGAGAAGTGTGATCAAAGTTGTATTTTAATTCATTGCTATATATTGATTCTTTCACTGTGGAAGCGAATCTTTGGAAGATCAAAGTAAACTAGAATCCACTCTCCGAACCCTTCTCCAGCTTCACTCCGGGGCTTCCACGGCTTCACTCCCCCGTCATGATAATAACGACCCTTCAGGACACGAGAAACAACACACAAAACAAGAGGGACAATTCTGGCAGCTTGCAATGAACCAAAGGAAAGCAGGAAAGCGCTGAGTGAAACACGCCTTATCTAAACGCTTGTCAAATTCACTGTTCACTGAATTCGACTTTGGGGAAATGCCAAAGAGGAATCGAATAGTTAAAGTGTTACATTTATTTCCCGCGCCACTGCCCTCATGATCAGACAACACTATAGGAGCGGAACGAAATTCAGACTTACTGATCCAAGGTAGTAATGATACCACTTTACTCGATACCTCCATTATGTCCATGCCGTGGGCCTCCGTGTTACCTCCGTGTGCGTCTTATATTTAGAGACATAGACATTTGTCTTTGCTTTAAAACCATTAAGACTTGTAAAAAGATGGGAATTATTATGTACATTACATAAGACACATAAACCCGATGATTTCCGTTACTCATATAGTTTGTACCTGAGATGATTCAAAGCATATTTATTAAAAACAGTGGTAACAAAACCATCGGTTTTTGCGAAATACCTCTCATAAAAAGTGAAAATAATAATACGAATTGAAATGACTGAGACGGACACATAAAAAGGAACAGAGATAATTTAGGGACAACAGATTTATACGTATAGATGGAAAAGTAGCAAAACAGAGAGGGAGAGAGAGAGAGAGAGAGAGAGAAAGGGGGGGGGGAGAGGAAAAAGACTAGGCCTAATACAGACATACAGACAGACAGATAGAATGGAAGCCAAACAATAAAATTAGTCGGGAAAGTGAGAATCAGAGTCAACAACTTAAACAAAGACATTTGGTAAACATTTGATGATTATATTCCTTTCCCCAACATATTTCAGTCAAAGCATCGACGTACACTTTCAGGATCTTACTGAAAGCTTTGAGTTTGTAGAGCTCAAGTGTAACTCGGCTTGGCATTTAGGAATACATCGAATGGAGTTCACAGAGAATCAAATGTTGTAATGTACCTTTTTTCAATCCAGGTTATCATATAGATGATGTAGTCGTCAATATAACTATACCATCAATAGAGGAACTTCAGAAAATATTGAGAATTACAGAGGGTAAAAATGGAAGACTGGTGCAAAGCGGAATGAATTGAGATTACATTTGCGAAAAAAAAAGGGAAGACGAGCGAAAATCGAGGTAATAGTTTTTAGTTTCTTGTTCTTATTTAACCTCACTTTCTCTCCTCTCACTCCGTGAGTAACAACTGAAATTCCTTATAAATGTTAGACGACAAATTACTGAGGAGTGGATAATGTGTGTGTGAGTGTGTGTGTGTGTGGGGGGGTGGTTATCTTTTGTATGTTCTGTGTTATGGGTAAAATGTGTATAAATGTGAGAGGAGGGCGACAAGGCGAGACGTGTAGGTCGATTAAGGGGAGGTCGGAAAATGCGAGGCTAAACTGCTGATGTGGGAGTAAACGGAGGGGGGGGGGGGGAGGGATGTTTGTGGATCAATAATCAGCAAACTTGTTTTGTGGTGTACGGGTTTGTGTACTTCGTTGCGTTTGATTTTCGTCACATGTTTTGTCATGCCTGGAAAATAGATAAAAAGCAGAAAAGAAGTGATATCCCTAAAAGAAAACTTTGCAAAAACAAACGCAAAAACAAATCAATGTCAAAATGAAACAACCGAGATCATGGTTGATCAAATGCAATGTTGTCATGTTTAGGTTTTATTGGTCCCATGTCGACATTTTAGTTGATGGAATCATTATCTATCATGTGCATTGATTAGAGGGAATCATGGATTATTTTCATATTGTGTGTATAATTGTTGAGATTATTTCTGTATAATTTTGTTATGGCAAGAAATAGTTTACCAATAAATCATCAACATATTACATAATTCACTCACACACACACACACACACACACACACACAGACAGATATAGGCAAATATATATATGTATTACATATATATGTATTATATATATATATATATATATATATATATATATATAGTATAATAATGATGATGATGATAATAATAATGATAATAATAATAATAATAATAATAATAATAATAATAATAATAATAATAATAATAATAATAATAATGATAATAATAATAATAATAATACTATGATAATAGTATTATACATACATCTAGAGTTTTATCGCTAAATGGGCTAGGCATCATGTTTGAACACTTTGAAATACAAAGTCTATCACCGGAGAGAGCAAAATAAAACCTTAGCATTGATACCTCATTTCGTAACATAACAAATTAAAGATATCCCGTATTTTCTTAGCATTTTCTCTTTTTTCCAGGCGCTTTTATCACACTATATCTCAACTGAAAGAAGAATGTAGTAACCTCATTTTGCTATAGAACACCTCACATTGATATAGTTTTATGTTCGAGACGATATGCTGGTTTACGAGAACTCGCCAAAAAGTATAAGGACACACCCACGCATGCAGAAGCGATACAAGTTTGACGCCCCCTCCAGTCTAGGTCCCTTGCCATACGCAAGTTCACAAGAGAAACCACTGATACACTGATTGCTTTTTTGTTTTCAAGGTTGAAGGGGCCATCAAGAGCCACTATAAAAAGAAACCTTAATTATGAGTAGTAGTATAGTAGTAGTAGTAGTAGTAGTGTAGTAGTAGTAGTAGTAGTAGTAGTAGTAGTATAGTAGTGCAGTAGTAGTGTAGTAGTAGTAGTAGTAGTAGTAGTATAGTAGTGCAGTAGTAGTGTAGTAGTAGTAGTAGTGTAGTAGTAGTAGTAGTAGTATAGTAGTGCAGTAGTAGTGTAGTAGTAGTAGTAGTAGTAGTAGTAGTAGTAGTAGTAGTAGAAGTAATGTAGTAGTAGTATAAGTAGTAGTAGTAGTAGTAG